>NW_016164130.1:17667-23969 GCF_001687245.7 Rhagoletis zephyria | reverse complement strand
ATTGTATATATCAATTTTGAATAAATATTGATGAATTCCTTAGCCACACTGTTCAAAAAATCTGAAAGTACGGTAAATACACACATATAAATTCAATGCCGTATTTAAGAAAAGTCGCTTAACTTCGAGAACTGTTATGTGATTGCAATAAATGAGCTATCTGTGTATTTAAAAATAGATTTAATTTTGGATAGTACTACATATTTTAAAATTTTGGAAGTTATCGATGGTCAAAATTTAAAAAATTAAGAGAAATATTTTATTTTTTTTTTAATTTACCCGATAAAAAAATCCCAACAAGCCAAGTCCGACAATAAATTATTATATACCATTTTAAAGGCCTATATATCCTCTTCTCAGACCATAGACGATCTTTAAAATCGAATCAAAAATAGTCATTAAAAAACTCATAAATCAACGAAATCGTATTTTCAGACCTAAATCGGCAGGTCGCGACCTCTAAATGACCTCTAAAAAATCTATTAAAATAGGCAATAATATATCTCACAGGAACGAATAAAATTAGGAGGTAGGGTCTTGAAATTTCCAAAAAAATCATTTTCGATGGGCACCCTAATGTCCATACATATATATGTAGTATATTCCTCTCGCTCTTTTTTTATTCTTATTCCTACTCTTGAATGCTTTTTGTATTAACTATGTATAAGTTTTTGCTTTTTCAGTATGTATTTTCATTAAGGATAATCAAACCAAACTCCTCAATATAATAAATTGTTATTCGTTAACTTGGTAACGCACAGTTCCACGTATATTTTATTTTTGTAAATCTAACGAAACAAACACAAAATAGGTATACGGTACCGGGCAAAAGTATTTGTGCCTACAGAGAATTTTTCGCAATGTATGCAAAGGTTTTTATTTTTATTGCTTTCCGCTAATTTTATATAAAAATATAGTTCACACTACAACAAAAAACATGAATATAAAATCTCTGAACTTTCTGCAATACTCAGGAAAATTCAATAAATTCGCGTTGATTTTTTGATTTTTTTTTGTGATGTCTGTCGTTTTGACTGAACAACACCTACAACAAAAAATGACGATTTTTTAGCAATTTCAAACTTGCACTTTGTCATACTAAAATTGAATGGGCTATAAAACTGCATACTAAGAATCAAAAAGGATCTGATTAGAAAGTTGCAAATGTGTTGTATTTTCCTGAGTTTTTCCCTAAGTTATAGACTCTTTTTTTGTTGTAGAATGAACTATATTTTTATAAAAATAGACAGAAAGAAATTATAATAAATTTGCATACATTGCGAAAAATTCTCTGTACAAATACTTTTGCCCGGGACTGTACGTAAAACTGTGAGGGGTATATTTTTTCAATAGATATAGAACAATCCTAGGGACTGAGAGCATTAAAATTCTGAATTTCCTTTGTTAGGACCACCCTAATATACGCAAATGTATGTATGTATGCACATTATAAACACGGCAATGTTGCAGTAGTGGAGCATGCCACTGGTGATGTACTGGATACTGTCCCAATAAACATTTTTGTTAAATCTCAATTTGAGATGCACTTGAGAATCAGTTCTTTTCTCAAGTCTCAAACGTTAATTCTGAAATGTATCTCATTGATAGCGTTCTTGAACTAAAAGGCACATATTTAATATGAAATTTTCCTTTATTTTCAAATTGAGAAATGTTGGGTTCTCAACTTTTTCTCAAACGTGAGTAGAGCGGAACGAAATGAAATCCAGTTACTCTCATTGAAATATTTGTATAGTGTTGCCAATGATACATGCAAGAGAAACACAGTTTTTATAGGAAAGGAATTTTTATTTATGCAGTTTAACAGTTTATTTATTCATTTAGTTTAACAATGAAAAATACGGTTGATGTCAAAAATTAGTTGCATGGTTTGTTTTGAAATTAGACAAATTGCGAAAAACAGCGACCGCGTGGTCGAAGAGCCATTTTGCGACTGATGTAGCAGACTACCGATGGAATTCGATATCTGTGCCATGTTGAGATATATGGAACGGAACGGAGTGCTAACAAATTTTTTCTCAAATGTTTCTCAAACCGTTCTTAAATTGGTAAACAATGTTTGAGAAAATGTTTAGTCTCAAATGATAAACAATCAATTTGATCAGTGAGAGATTAGTGAGAGCAAAACTGTTGATGTTATATATACTGATTTCAGTAAAGCATTTGACAAAGTGTGCCACTCGTTGCTCATCTATAAACTTGATCTTCTTGGTCTTCCACCTAATTTTCTACGTTGGATCTCTTCATACCTCTATGATAGATCACAAAGGGTATTGTTTAAAAATACTATCTCTGACGTCATTGATGTTACTTCAGGAGTCCCTCAGGGTAGCCACCTAGGCCCGATTCTGTTCTTGCTTTTTATAAACGATATTTCTACAGATATAAAATTCTCCAAAATTTTAATGTATGCAGATGATGTAAAACTTTATAAATCGTACGTTTCAATTGAAGAAAGGTCTTTGCTACAATCAGACTTAAACAGCATGGCTTACTGGTGTAAAGTAAATCTTATGCCTCTAAATCTTAAGAAATGTAAAGTAATGTGCTTCTCGCGAAGAGCTGTTCTGCCAGTTTCTTATATAATAGGTAACCATAACCTGGAACAGGTATACAGTTTTGTGGACCTTGGTATCACAATGGATCATAAGCTTAATTTTAATCTTCACATTAATGTGACAGTCAACAAGGCTAAAGGTGTACTTGCATTTGTGAAACGATGGTCAAAAGAATTTAGTGACCCGTATATCACTAAAACCCTGTTTACAACATTAGTTAGGCCGATTCTGGAATACGGCTCGGTGGTTTGGAATCCAAGGTATCAAATTTACTCAGACAAGATAGAATCAATTCAAAAACAATTCCTACTTTTTGCTTTAAGAAATTTCCGATGGGATTCTCAATATAGTCTTCCACCTTATACGAGTCGCTTAAAACTTATTAACCTTCCTACACTTGCCAGTCGCAGGGAAATGCTTGGTATAATTTTAATGGTTAAATTACTGACAGGCTCAATTTCAAGTCCGTCTCTTCTGGCTGATGTAAGCTTTAATGTTCCGTCACGCGTATCAAGACACTTTTGTCCCATATTTCTGAAAGCTTGTAAAACCAATTTTGAATTGCACGACCCACTCCGTTGCTTATGCCAGGATTTTAACTCTCATTCCAGCACGTTTGATATATCAGATCCGCTTTTCAGCATTAAGAAAGCGATACTCTCCTCTCTCAATAAGTGAATTATTGACATAAATACATAAAATCAGCTGATGAATTTAGTTCTGTAGCTGAATAGTTTTAGATCTCGACACTTAACAAACTCCTGCCCATCGTGACTCGGCACAAAAATTTAAAATATTGGTTCCGTACGTCATGCGGACTGCGCCCCTCGTGCGGATGGGCGGGAAGGGAGGGTAAAAACCGTTGGGATATTATTATTATTATTATTATTAAATCAAATTGAGTAATACGATTTTCTCAAACGTTTGAAAATTTTTGTTCCAGTGTTTGTTGGGGTATTTCTGCTGGTTGGAGGAGGATGAATGGTTGCACGCTTAAAGTGTGTTTATGGTTTGTTGATTTATAAGTGAAAAGCCAATAAATAGTAGCACGGCCGGTGTGGACATTGCTTACCTACGAGTACTTACGCGCAATGGCGCGATTTATGCAGTGCAGCCAATATTTCATTGAATCCACCATCACCAATATGAATAACAACGACACCAACAACTGTGAAAACAAAAGCGGCCACATGAATGTTTTGCTACATGTAAATTTATGAAATTAATAATTTAAAATGCGCCTGCTTGCCTTTAGCCATAACCAAAGAGATCAACAACAACAACAGCAACGAAGCAGATGCATTAAGCAAAAAGTTTGATCCGTCCACATGGCGTTTAACTGTGGCTTTGTGTTAAATAAAATCAGTTGGAATTTTATATGGTTTTAATCTACTCCCGACATACGAACAGAACTTTGCAATGTTAATGGTATGTATGTAGATTTAAATAAATACTACACCATGAATGACTGCATATTTGCTTGGCGATGTTCTCCTTGGAAAGTGATTTTCTTAATTTTCGTCATAAAGGACCAGTTTTCTTAATAGAATGCAATATTGCTTCATCACTACAAACAAAATGTCTGCACCACAAACCCCGCTCAGTCTGTTGCCTGGCCATAAATCTATCCAACATGTGCCCTGCGAGTCGCGATACTGCTCCCTCGTTTGGTTCCGCTTAGCGAAAGGATGAAAAGGATATGAAATTGTTTCTAAATATCAAAGTGTTACAGTTTTACTACATTGCGCCATGTGAGATTAATGACTTCGTGCAGCATGCAACAATGCCGGTAGCAGCAACATGAAGAAGCAGAACAGATAAAAACTCAAAAACGTTGATGATGCGCAAAAGCAACTTTTGGTGGCTGCACTGGTGCTGATGCTGCAATACAATTTGTGGGTGGCAGCAGCAATGGCAATGGCAGGGCAACACCTGCGGATGATAATCTATTAAAATTACTAACTTGAAAGTGTACAACACGAGGAAAAATTTAAATAATCAAAAGTTTTGCCTTTGGATGGGCACTATAGATGTATTAAAGAGCATTGAGCGCTTACAATTTCAACGTGAGGAAGCTCCTCTGAATGCATCATGTGAGTAGCAGAATCCCCGGAAAGTAAATAGGAAATGCATTAGTAACAGAAGCGGAAGCGTATTTACTGATCGCATATCTCTATTGAAACATGCACTCACACACTTAAATTTTCATCCAGCTTGGCTGGCCCGTTATTTACTCCTTTCACCAAGCCCAACAGCAAATATGCCAAAACCAAAAAAATCCGCAAAGCATGAGTCAGGAAGAGGTAATAGCTGAGCAGTTCCACTACAAGTGTACATAGATCTGGCAGCAAAATGAAAGAGCAACGAGCAGAGCAGCGGGCAATGGGCAACGGGCAAAGGCAACAGCAATACCAACAATTGCAGCGGCTGTGGCAACAGAACTCTGCAGTTAATTTACGACATCGAACTTTTATTGGGGAAATTCCTGTTCATTTCCAGGCGCGTATGTGTTAAGAAATATTGGCACTGACTCGAAGTTCAACTCGCAGTCGTTGAATATCCTTGTTCCAATACAAATGTATGTACAAAAATACATATGTTAATATTTATGTATGCATGCAAATATATTACTACATATATATATAGATATATATTACATATATGTACTACGTGTGTATATATTAGGGTGTTCGATTATTTGCCTTTTTTCCAAAATCGGTTTCGATTTATTCGAAAAATTCGAATTTGAAAAAATCGGTTCCCGATTTGGAAATTAAGAAAAACCGGATAAACCGGTTTTATTTAACATAGATTTCACATAGTGAAAATGCTTATGTTGGTATGAAGTCATGATTATGAATTACAATTAAAACTATTAATAGTAAAGACAGGTTTTTTATTTAAAAAGGAGCACAGCAAAATAAGTTCAAAATATGTTTTAGATCAAAAATAAAACTATATAAAAATCAGCCAAAAATTCATGTTTGGCCTTATTTTAACTTTCTTTTTTAATAATCTGGAGTGCTTAGATATGCATACTGCCACTCGGGAGGTCTATGGTTTAATTTCTGGTCCCAGCAAAAAGGTTTTTTCAAACAGTGTTCTGCCCTCGGCAGACAATGGCAAACATCCGAATGTACATACATAATATCTGTCATAAAAAAGTTTGTTCGGAGGTCGAGTATAGGTGTAGATGTCTTCATTTTTATTACAACATCAGGAAGCAGAATATGAGTTGCAGGAGAAGCTCGGTCAAACACGTAGAAAATGTTTAAGCGCCAAGCATTCAAATATTGGAATCAAATATGATATACGGTGCATCCCCAAATAACCTAGGATATAATTTTAATACTAAACTAATATAATAATAATAATAACTAAAATAGCCTTGAAAACTCCGAAATAACCCCAAAATCTTATTGAGAAATCAAGATTTGTATAAAATGAAAAACCCGGTTTGTTCTTCTTTTTATTATTTACCGCTGTAACCGCCTAAGCGATTTTGGCCGAGCACGCCAGTCGTTTCTCTTCTGTGCCAACTGACGCCAATTGGAAACGCCAAGTGAAGCCAAGTCCTTCTCCACCTGATCTTTCCATCGCAGTGGGGGCCTCCTTCTTCCTCTGCTACCACCAGCGGGTTCCGAGTTGAATACTTTCAGAGCTGGAGCGTCTGGTGTCCATTCGAACGACATGGCCAAGCCTGCGGAGCCGCTGTATTTTTATTCG
>NW_016164130.1:0-17642 GCF_001687245.7 Rhagoletis zephyria | reverse complement strand
CATCGTGACTCGGCACAAAAATTTAAAATATTGGTTCCGTACGTCATGCGGACTGCGCCCCTCGTGCGGATGGGCGGGAAGGGAGGGTAAAAACCGTTGGGATATTATTATTATTATTATTATTAAATCAAATTGAGTAATACGATTTTCTCAAACGTTTGAAAATTTTTGTTCCAGTGTTTGTTGGGGTATTTCTGCTGGTTGGAGGAGGATGAATGGTTGCACGCTTAAAGTGTGTTTATGGTTTGTTGATTTATAAGTGAAAAGCCAATAAATAGTAGCACGGCCGGTGTGGACATTGCTTACCTACGAGTACTTACGCGCAATGGCGCGATTTATGCAGTGCAGCCAATATTTCATTGAATCCACCATCACCAATATGAATAACAACGACACCAACAACTGTGAAAACAAAAGCGGCCACATGAATGTTTTGCTACATGTAAATTTATGAAATTAATAATTTAAAATGCGCCTGCTTGCCTTTAGCCATAACCAAAGAGATCAACAACAACAACAGCAACGAAGCAGATGCATTAAGCAAAAAGTTTGATCCGTCCACATGGCGTTTAACTGTGGCTTTGTGTTAAATAAAATCAGTTGGAATTTTATATGGTTTTAATCTACTCCCGACATACGAACAGAACTTTGCAATGTTAATGGTATGTATGTAGATTTAAATAAATACTACACCATGAATGACTGCATATTTGCTTGGCGATGTTCTCCTTGGAAAGTGATTTTCTTAATTTTCGTCATAAAGGACCAGTTTTCTTAATAGAATGCAATATTGCTTCATCACTACAAACAAAATGTCTGCACCACAAACCCCGCTCAGTCTGTTGCCTGGCCATAAATCTATCCAACATGTGCCCTGCGAGTCGCGATACTGCTCCCTCGTTTGGTTCCGCTTAGCGAAAGGATGAAAAGGATATGAAATTGTTTCTAAATATCAAAGTGTTACAGTTTTACTACATTGCGCCATGTGAGATTAATGACTTCGTGCAGCATGCAACAATGCCGGTAGCAGCAACATGAAGAAGCAGAACAGATAAAAACTCAAAAACGTTGATGATGCGCAAAAGCAACTTTTGGTGGCTGCACTGGTGCTGATGCTGCAATACAATTTGTGGGTGGCAGCAGCAATGGCAATGGCAGGGCAACACCTGCGGATGATACATCTATTAAAATTACTAACTTGAAAGTGTACAACACGAGGAAAAATTTAAATAATCAAAAGTTTTGCCTTTGGATGGGCACTATAGATGTATTAAAGAGCATTGAGCGCTTACAATTTCAACGTGAGGAAGCTCCTCTGAATGCATCATGTGAGTAGCAGAATCCCCGGAAAGTAAATAGGAAATGCATTAGTAACAGAAGCGGAAGCGTATTTACTGATCGCATATCTCTATTGAAACATGCACTCACACACTTAAATTTTCATCCAGCTTGGCTGGCCCGTTATTTACTCCTTTCACCAAGCCCAACAGCAAATATGCCAAAACCAAAAAAATCCGCAAAGCATGAGTCAGGAAGAGGTAATAGCTGAGCAGTTCCACTACAAGTGTACATAGATCTGGCAGCAAAATGAAAGAGCAACGAGCAGAGCAGCGGGCAATGGGCAACGGGCAAAGGCAACAGCAATACCAACAATTGCAGCGGCTGTGGCAACAGAACTCTGCAGTTAATTTACGACATCGAACTTTTATTGGGGAAATTCCTGTTCATTTCCAGGCGCGTATGTGTTAAGAAATATTGGCACTGACTCGAAGTTCAACTCGCAGTCGTTGAATATCCTTGTTCCAATACAAATGTATGTACAAAAATACATATGTTAATATTTATGTATGCATGCAAATATATTACTACATATATATATAGATATATATTACATATATGTACTACGTGTGTATATATTAGGGTGTTCGATTATTTGCCTTTTTTCCAAAATCGGTTTCGATTTATTCGAAAAATTCGAATTTGAAAAAATCGGTTCCCGATTTGGAAATTAAGAAAAACCGGATAAACCGGTTTTATTTAACATAGATTTCACATAGTGAAAATGCTTATGTTGGTATGAAGTCATGATTATGAATTACAATTAAAACTATTAATAGTAAAGACAGGTTTTTTATTTAAAAAGGAGCACAGCAAAATAAGTTCAAAATATGTTTTAGATCAAAAATAAAACTATATAAAAATCAGCCAAAAATTCATGTTTGGCCTTATTTTAACTTTCTTTTTTAATAATCTGGAGTGCTTAGATATGCATACTGCCACTCGGGAGGTCTATGGTTTAATTTCTGGTCCCAGCAAAAAGGTTTTTTCAAACAGTGTTCTGCCCTCGGCAGACAATGGCAAACATCCGAATGTACATACATAATATCTGTCATAAAAAAGTTTGTTCGGAGGTCGAGTATAGGTGTAGATGTCTTCATTTTTATTACAACATCAGGAAGCAGAATATGAGTTGCAGGAGAAGCTCGGTCAAACACGTAGAAAATGTTTAAGCGCCAAGCATTCAAATATTGGAATCAAATATGATATACGGTGCATCCCCAAATAACCTAGGATATAATTTTAATACTAAACTAATATAATAATAATAATAACTAAAATAGCCTTGAAAACTCCGAAATAACCCCAAAATCTTATTGAGAAATCAAGATTTGTATAAAATGAAAAACCCGGTTTGTTCTTCTTTTTATTATTTACCGCTGTAACCGCCTAAGCGATTTTGGCCGAGCACGCCAGTCGTTTCTCTCTGTGCCAACTGACGCCAATTGGAAACGCCAAGTGAAGCCAAGTCCTTCTCCACCTGATCTTTCCATCGCAGTGGGGGCCTCCTTCTTCCTCTGCTACCACCAGCGGTTCCGAGTTGAATACTTTCAGAGCTGGAGCGTTGGTGTCCATTCGAACGACATGGCCAAGCCTGCGGAGCCGCTGTATTTTTATTCGCTGCATTATGTCCATGTCGTTGTAAAGCTCATACAGCTCATCGTTCTATCGTCTGTGGTACTCGCCAACACGTAAAGGCCCGTAAATCTTCCGCAATTCTCTTGAATACTTCAAGAGCCGCCTCATCGGATGTTGCCATTGTCCATGCTTCTGCGCCATATACCAGCACGGGCATGATGAGTGACTTATAGTGTGGTTTTCGTACGTCGAGAGAGGACTTTACTCCTGAATTGCCTACTAAGTCCAAAGTAGCACTTGTTGGCAAGAGTGATTCTGCGTTGGATTTCCATGCTGACATTATTATCGGTGTTAATGCTGGTTCCCAAGTAAACGAAATTCTCTACTTTCTCGAAATTGTAACTGTCAACAGTGACGTGGGTGCCAAGGCGCGAATGTGCTGACTGTTTGTTTGATGACAGGAGATACTTCGTTTTGTCAACTTTTACCACCAGACCCTATCGCTTTGCTTCCTTATCCAACTTGCAAAAGGCAGAACAGACTTCGCGGTTTTTGTTACTGATGATGTCGATGTCATCGGCATACGCCAGCAATTGCACGCTCTTGTAGTAAATTGTTCCTGAGTAGTTCAGTTCTGCAGCTCTTATTAACTTCTCCAACATCAGATTAAAGAAGTCACATGAAAGGGAGTCGCCCTGTCTGAAACCTCGTTTGGTGGCGAACGGCTCGGAGAGGTATTTCCCAATTCTGATGGAGCTGGTGGTATTGCTCAACGTTATTTTACACAGCCGTATGAGTTTTGAAGGGATGCGAAATTCAGACATAGCGGCGTATAGGCAACTCCTTTTAGTGCTGTCGAAAGCGGCTTTAAAGTCGACAAATAGGTGGTGAGTGTCGATCCTTTTCTCGCGGGTCCTTTCCAAGATTTGGCGTATTGTGAATACCTGGTCTGTGGTAGATTTTCCAGGTCTAAAGCCACACTGATAAGGGCCAATCTGTTCCTTGACGGTAGGCTTCAGTATTTCACACAATACGCTCGATAAGATCTTGTAACCTATGCTTAGAAGGTTTATGCTTAAACCTAGTACTGCATACTACCATGTTTCGGGCCCCGGCGAAGTCGGTCAGCCTCAATCCGTTGTCATACGTTTCGTCGTGGAGGCTGAATTTTCCGACGGTGGTTCCAAAGATCCCTTCCTTGCCCACCCTGGCATTGAAGTCACCAAGAACGATTTTGATATCATGACGGGGCAGCGCTCGTACGTGCGCTCCAAGCGCTCATAGAAGAGATCCTTGGATGTCTCATCTTTCTCTTCCGTTGGGGTATGGGCGCAGATGAGCGATATGTTGAAGAATCTCGCTTTGATGCGGATTGTGGCTAGACGCTTATCAACCGGGGTGAACGACAGTACTCGGCGACGGAGTCTTTCTCTCACCACAAATCCAACTCCGAATTTGCGCTCCTTTACATGGCAGCTGTAGTAGACGTCGCAAGGCCCCAGACATTGCTTGCCTTGCCCCGTCCAACGCATTTCTTGGATGGCGGTGATGTCAGCTTTCGCTCTTACGAGGACATCAACCAGCCGGGCAGAGGCACCTTCCCCATTAAGGGTCCGGACATTCCAGGTGCATGCCCTCAAATCGTAGTCCTTTAAACATTTGCCGTGGTCGTCATCATAAGGGGGGGTCTCATCCGAGGCTTTGCCTTGCTTCTTCACTNCGCTTCTTCACTGGAAGTGGTTTTTACGTGTTGGGTCCCTAACCCAGCGCACAACCCATTGCTGGGACGAGGCTTCTTTTGCAACCAAATGCACGTTTATACAGCCAGCCACTTGCTCCAAGAAGACACCCGCTTGCAGCCGCACCTACTGGTGGACAGACGCTGCAGACTTCAGTGAGCCCTTAAACCGAATAAGTCAGAGTGGCCCCACCGAAGCTCCCTCTCTTTCTGCCGTGACCCAAGGCTCCACTCGGNCAGTGAGCCCTTAAACCGAATAAGTCGGAGTGGCCCCACCGAAGCTCCCTCTCTTCTCTCAAATAAGAATCAAATCAAATCGAATTTAATATTTATTGAGGAGTGGGACTTGACATGCAATATATGTACGTTGATGTTCACCAGGAAAACTTGAGCTCAGAAAATAAGAAACTTAATTAGAGCTATTCATTAAATGTGAACCTTTTGAGGAAGCCACCAGGGAACTAAGCAGCTCTGAGACCCTCATCATCCGTGATTTCAATAATTAAAATGCTTATTAAAAACGGGGTGCCTTTTTAACTAAATATCAAAATTCTGATTCGATTCGGCTGACAGCTACGACTTTGAAACATAATTTTGTTCGAAACTTTCATTCCTGGAAAATAACAATTTATTTGCCATATCCACCAATTTATAGGTCCATTCAATAACTTTTCCAGTAAGTACTTGCAGCGAGAGCGTAAAAGAAAATTATGGAGTAAAATTGAGAGCAAGAGAAAATTCTCTGAAAAAGTTATTGAACGCAAAACTAGTAAAAACTTGCAACTTAAGCCATTTTGACACTTTCTGACGGTTAAGTTTTTCGCGCGCAATTTTCTTTTTAGTTGGAAATAGTTCCCATCGTCATAAAAATAAAAAAATATACAATAGATTTAAAATTTTCATCCATATTTTCATTTAACTAATTTTGTTTCATCAAATCATCCTCTTAAACAGTTTGCTTACATTTCAATTTGAAACATAACCTTACTTTTTGACTCCTGCAAATTCCTGCTAGTAAACTAGCTACCAGTAACAATTCGTAACAATTTTTTGATATTGAATGGACCTTATATTCTCGCTTTAAGCACAAATTTTTCAACTAGTCACAGAAAAAAGGATCCAAAATGAATTACAAAAACGAAAATCGAAAAAAGTGATGCCGTTACAGGTTCTCCAAATTTTGAAACAGCCAAAAGAATGAAAATGAAGAATTTTTTGTAAAAAGCTTTAGAAAAACCGGAAACATGTGGTGCGGCTTGTAGGCGGTGTTTAAACAACGATCTTGCCATGATGCTAGATTCTTCAAGTGAAGATGAATGTCAGGAGGATACATCCAACATTTGAAGCGCCGATGCAACTCTCAATGGGAATTATTCTGGCACCACAATAAAAAAATATAACTAAAAGTACTTTCAACTGGTACAGCGTCATTTGAAGAGAATTTAAAAGTTTTTCAAGTTTCACACGCCAGGGTAACTTCCTTTTCAGATACCTAGACCTCCAGATATAGAATTATTAGTTTTCACTTATGTTGGATTTTATTAACATTTCTTAACAAAATTTTAACTCAACCATGAAAGGTAAGAGTCTATGTGAAAATATTCGTCGAGGCACTTTCCTTGGCAAAGGGCACAAAAGTAACTAGATAAACATACATTTGCTGAAATGCAAAAAAGCTGTAACTAACTAAAATTTTTCATTGCATAAAATGATGTGGGGACTTATAATTCGATGACATGCATCATAATCAACCAAAAAGCGAATTTTGGAGTTTTAGTTAGTTACGGCTTTTTATAGTAGTTGTAAGTTTTTATAAAATAAAAATGAAATTAATGTATAAAAAAAACAATTCTGGAAAGCATAAGAAATTTTCCCAAACCCTTAGCGCCAAGATTCGATCGAAGACCTCTGCATCTAATCTGGAAACCCTATTTAGTGGCACAGGTTTTATTTACGACCGTTTAGGAAACAGGCTGCTACCTGAAAAAGCAGCAGCATTACTTTTTTTTTTTAATATAAAGTTCCGATTGTTTAATTCAAGTACTAAATAAAATAAACATTATTAAAAATTATTAACTTTTAAATTTTTTATTTACTTAAATCTCCTGAGTTACTTACCAAGTTATTTTTTAAAAATTCTTGACATCCGCATTTGCATCCGTACCCTCGGATATTAGCTTTTAGACATCCGAATCCACATTCGCAACATCCCTAACACACAATTTTATGTGTACACTCATACCTACATGAATGTAAGTATATAAATCTAAATTATCCATGATTTTCTTGGGGCTTTGTCGGCAGCTATGCGTTTAGTCCTTCATTTTCCTCTTCTCCCACAGCTCACTGAAATTGGCTTCGATCGCTTTATGGAAAATCAAATACTCTTAATTTTTTCATCTGTAATAAATCAATTAGAATACAACATGAAATTTATTCGTCTTTTGTATTTAAGAAAATTAATAGAGCAACAACAACCTACAACTTATACATTTATTGGCACTCATTTGAAGTAGGTTGGTCTGCAAGGTTAAGGAGAACTGATGAATACTTGTGGGTATGTATCAGTGATGCCAACTTGCGGAGAATTTCCCGATTTGCGGGGAATTTATCACGGTGCGGGGAATGGGGAATGATCTGCCTTTGCGGGGAATTTTGACTATTTAATTCTAATTAAAGAACTTACCTAGAGTGCACAATACTTTTTGTAAAATTTTATTTTTTAGCCGCAAATGCAACTCTGCCAATATCGCCTTAGCAACACTATAAAAGCATTGATATCAGCAACAGCGTTGCCGTTTTATAATTTTCGAACGAAGTGAAATGAGCCAAAAAGTGGAATGTTTTTGGGTTTACTGCGCAGTTCTACGTATTTTTTCCATAAAACGTATGAGCGAATTTTATTTATATGGAAGAAGGTTTCTTTTCTTTTTCGATGATAATTTTATTGCCGTTGCGCAATGGCTCTCGATAGTATCGGAAAATATCGATAGTGTAGTACATACACTGAGGTAAAAAAATATTAAAATCAAATAGAAACGTAATTGATCTTACTATAAACGTCAACGAAAGTACTGTATATTGGTAAATATTCAACTCAATTACGCGCATATTAAAATGACTGCGTTTGCTCTGAAAAAGCATCCGTGAAGTGAATATCAAGACAAAAACTAAAAAAAAAATTTAACTTGCATGTTTTGCCTGCAGTGGAATTTGAACCCTGACCATCTCTGGATATCAACAAATTGTGGCATGCATCTTTGCGCACTCAGCTACACCCAGGCATATAAATTTGCTTTCAAATGTTGAATATCCATCAACACCACAGCAGGCGATTTGTACGGATATACATGTACTTTGTATGAATGTGTGTGTTGTCACCGCTCTCAGAGCGGCGCTTTGCATGCTTGTCAAATACGTGCGTAATAAATTTTGTATGAAAATATTATTTTTAAATACNACGCGATTTGTACGGATATACATGTACTTTGTATGAATGTGTGTGTTGTCCCCGCTCTCAGAGCGGCGCTTTGCATGCTTGGGGTGCGTATGTACACTCATAAATATACATACTCAGATGTGAACAGTCAAATACGTGCGTAATAAATTTTGTATGAAAATATTATTTTTAAATTCGAACATTTTTAAACGATAATGAAACATAAAGTATTCATTTTTCCTATGCATTATTTCCCTCAGTGTAAAAAGTAAATTATTTAAATCGACGAATGGTTTCATATAAACTTTTGTGAACTTTTTATGTGTATGCATGTATAACATACCTCTATTATTTTAATATAAATAATTTTAAGCTATAATAAACAATTTTTTATGATATTTATTGGTTTTGAAAAATGTATAGGAGCCCCCCTCCCCGTTTCTTAAATAAAAATTCAATTCTAAATTCTCTGTTCATATGGAATAGTAGCTTATGCCGAAAGGCTGGCTTTAGTATAATGCGGCATTCGCAGCATACGATTGCGAATGATTCACTGGCGCCGAGCCGTTGAAGAACTTGGGCAAAGAAACGTGCAAGAAATTGTTCCGATACTAGCAAGGCAATATTCTTATTAAGTCTCATAAAAAAATGCCTTATCTTCTAAAGGATAAAGGGAATGCCGCATTATACTAAAGCCAGCTTCTCGACATAAGCTACTATTCCATACGAACATGGAATTGTTAATTTTGGATTTTCGTGCAAATTGCTAAAAATTCTAAAATTTATGTACATGTCACCAATAAAAAATCTCGACGGTCTAAAACAAAATGTATTTTAACATAACATACCCAGATATCGCAAAAAATAACATAACACTGTATAGCACTCGGCTGGGTATTGGACCAAACCAACTTTTTTAAGAGACTGAATTATAAGTAAAAAAAGTAATTTCTCCGTTTTTCGAAGTTAGCCTCCGAAATCGAGATATGGGCCTCCGAAGTTCGAAATTGGACCTTTGGTAAAAAATTATTTTTAATTATTACATGCAAAAAGCTAAAAAAGTAAAAATCCAGCACGGTTAAAAATTTCGGTTTTGATTTTAAACTTTTTGGACTACATATATGTATGACCAAACTAAATTCAGTTTCAAATACAAACCTTCCAAGTTTAAAAAAAGAGAGCACATATGTTGGGTTTAGAATTTAAACAGTTCGGTTTAAGTTTTAAACCCAAACATTTTCATAATTAAGAATAAAAAAAATCTTAAATTTAAATCCCCCGTCTGATCGGAATTGGACCCGGACAGCCTTGGTAGCAACCAATTGTATCAAACATCTTTGCACACTCAGCTACAGTCACGCATGTAAATGTGCTTTCATATGTTGCATTTGAATCAACACCGCATTTCGCTGTGTGCAAACATTTTCTATTTCGGTTTAGATTTTAAACCAAATTTTCTATATATGAAACCTACAAACTAGAATTAAAACATTTTGGTTTGATTTTTAAACCACGAACTTTTTGGACTACAATTTAAACCAGAATATATTAAAAATTGCTTAAAACTATTGAATGGTTTAAAAAGTAGACTATATGAGATTAAAAAAGGCAGTAGTCCCAGCACGGTTTAAAAATTAAACTCAAATTTTTGACCGTGTAGAATATTTTTTTTATACAAAAAAGCGAGTTATTTTTTCATTTAAATGTATTTTTTCTAAAATTTTTATATACGAAGTATACGAATATGCATATCAGAAAAAGGGGGTTAAATCACCTTTACAACGGTACCCATTGTTTAAAAATCGGTTGGTAATTTTCTAGTTTAAAATATTTTTTTTATAACAAAAAAAGTAATTTTTTCCTTAAATGTGGTTTTTCTCAAATTTTTATATAAGAAGTATTTAAATATGCGTTTCAGAAGAAAGGAGTTTAATCGCCTTTACGGCGGTACCAATTTTTTAAAAATCGGTTAGTATTTTTTCGTCTAAAATATTTATTTTTTTATAAAAAAATGAATATGCAAAGGATTAATCGCCTTTATAACGATACCAACCTTATAAAAATCGGTTACTAATTTTTTTGTTAATTTTTTTTTATAAAAAAAGGTATTTTTTCCTTTAAATGTATTTTTTCTCAAGTTTTTATACACGAAGTATACAAACATGCATATCAGAAGAAAGGGAATTCAATCTTCTTTACAACGATATCAATTTCTTAAAAAACTATTAGTAATTTTTTGTTTAAAATATTTTGTTTTATAAAAAAGTTATTTTTTCATTCTAATGTGTTTTTTCTAAAATTTTTAAAAACGAAGTATACAAATATGCAGATGCGAACAAAGGGGGTTTAATCACCTTTACAACGATATAAATTTTTTAAAAATCTGTTCAAAATTGTTTGCAATATAAGGAATTTAATTTTTCGGAAACCTGAACTTTGACCCGCACCTGTAATATAAGTTTGCACAAAAAAAGTTATATACTATTTAAATAAGAGCAAAAGGAGGACTATGTTTAGGCTTAGGTTTTTATCACGTAGTCAACATTCTCTAAGGAAATCTAGTGTTTTTTCACGCAGCAAGCGCCGTAGTAATAAAGACAAATTCATACTATATGCCAAATAAGTTTTTTTAACTTTTTGTTAGCAAGAAATGTTTCAAAAGCATATTAATGACTTACTACGTGAAAACGTAGTATGCGTACGTTCTCTTATCAGCTTATGTGGTTATGTGGTTATATTTATACCCGAGCGCACTTGTGCACAAGGGTATTATAACTTTGTTCACATAACGGTTGTTTGTAACAGGCAAAACGAATCGAGATAGATATAGACTAATGTATACATAAATGATCAGAATGAAAAGAGAAATATATTAAGCGGTGACTGTCTGTCCGTCCGTCCGTCCGTCCGTCCGTCCGTCCGTACACACGATAACTCAAGTAAAAATTTAGATATCTTAACGAAATTTGGTACATGCACTTCTTTCTGGCGTAGGACGGATGGTATAGAAAATGGGCGAAATCGGACTGTAACCACGCCCACCTCCCATATAACGGTAATTTCCAGAAATAACGAAAACTGCGATATTTTAGTAACTACTGAAGATAATTCACTCAAAATTGATATTTACAATAATTTTCAGACCAAAAATAAGAATATTATACATTTTTGGAAAATGGGCGCAGCCACGCCCACTTATGGTTACATGTGTATATCTTGGTAACCGCTGCACCAATTTCTTCCAAACTTGGCACAGATGTTGGCCCTGATACAGCATACTAAATGGCCGAAAATTTTTAAAATCGGACAATAACACGCCCACATCCCATATAACGGTAATTTAGAGAAATACAAAATCTTCGATAAATCAGTAAATATTAAAGCTAATTTATTCAAAATTGATGCTTGCAACAATTCTTTACCAAGAAATACGCTTGTGGTAAAATTTTGGAAAATGGGCGTGGCACCGCCCACTTATGATCACATATATGTATATCGGTAACCGTTCTACCAATTTGTACCAAACTCGGTATTTTTATTGTGCTTGCCACATAAAAGCAAAACGTTGAAAATTATTGAAATCGTGACTAAAATTACCGGCCGCTTTTCATATAACGGTAAATTTCAGAAATGCTTGAAACTGCAATATTTCGAAATTTAAGGACGCTAATTTACTCAAAATTGATACAGCCGGCTTACCATCTAGCGGTAGCTTTCGGAAAGGTGAAAAAACATATATTTAATACTTGCGCCGGGTATTTAATGTTCGGCTCCACCCGAACTTAGATTTTCTTACTTGTTTTTATTCAGCTTACAACAATAAAATACACTACACAATAATAATTTTTAACCAGATAACCTGATGATCAGGCAAGCGTGAACAACCTCAATGTTATTGATTAAACAAAACTTTTTATATAATTAAAAAAATTTGCTTAAAAAAGTTTTTAGCATGTCGCACAGTGCTTCCGTTCCATACAAAATGTGGGCAAAAATAGATTTATGGACGGATTTAAATGAAAATTCGCTTCTTAGTAAACTTGAGGACGCTCAATTCAAAAATTCAATGTGTTTTTGGATAACTTTTATACTTTCACTGTTTGGGTTCTTGTGGCTTCTACATACGTATGTACATATAGTTCGTTCTATTTTCAAAAGTGAGGTGTCAAATGACAGGGCATGGCCTGTATATGTGCAATTAAGTTTTTTATTTTTGAAAAGGGTTGACACCTGTTACAAAATTTCATTAAAATTATTTAATAAGTCAAATGAATTAGATATTACAACCCATATTGTCAATCGAAATAGTTTTGAAAATATTTTACTTCTAAACGATACGCAGACGGGTTGCCACATGTTTAAAAAATCGAATTCACTTTAATTAACGGAATAAGGTAACTGAAATATATATATCAATATGAGTATCAGAAAAATGAAAAAATTTGACATATTTAGAAAGAAATAAGTGAAGAGTAAAAACATTCCTGAGTTAATTGAAGAGTCCAGTAATTTCAAGAATGTAATCAAAACAAATCACTGATTGACAATGTATGTATTTGTAATAAAATAACAAATACGACCGCGTAATCCTATTGTTTGACGTAATTATTATTTTAGTTTAACTAAATTCGACTTTACAAACAGGTCGCAACCCTATTCGTAATATTTTTAAGCTAAAACCTTCTTAAACCTCTTTCGTCTGACTCGCTTACGGCGATTCCTATCTATTTCAGTTACCTAATTCCTTTAATTCAAGGGGAATTTGATTTTTTAAACAGGTGACAACTCGCTGCATGTAGTTAATACACATTTCGATTGATAATTGATTTATAAAAAAATTTGAATCTAATTTTATAACAATCAAATTTTTTAACATGTGGCAACTCATAAAAAAAGTAAACCTTCTATTGTCCACAGTTCAAGTTTTTTAATCTGACACTTCAGTTTTGGAAATGGAACGAATCTTGCAGATCTCAAGGCACTGACAAAATACGAAAAAAATTATTTTATGCATTAGCGAAAAACGCATTACTTCAGAAAGTGCAAAAAATGAGCAGGTTTTTATTTCCTCTTTTGAAAGCTAAAAGCCCGTACTATTTAATAGAATAATAAAAAATAACCTATTTTTATATATATTCTTTATTCATTCCGTTAAAATTTAGCAAGAAACGTCAAACCAATATTTTATTTCAAAGAATATATTTTTGACATTTTTTTCTGTGAAGAGCTTACGCATGGCTAAGCTCTTATTCAAACTCTTAGTATAAAATTTGTCGACTTAAGTGGCTTCCTGGCGGCATATAATTAATTTTTTAGGGAAATGTCTGTTTAATTTTTTTAGTGGATAAATTGTATTTACAAAAATACCAAACAAGTTCACATTGCACATAACGAATTTTTCGATTTTTGCCCACTTAGGCGGCACTGAGCGTCGATACTTTTTGGTATTTGCTATACTTACTCAGTACTTCAGAAAAAGTATAGAGCTATCGATATTGCTCAGTACTCATGATAAGTATCGATATTCTGTACTCGGTACTCGTATCGTTCTATCACTGGTTACAGCCCTAATCACGAAGAAGAAGACATATTTCCGATAGGTATCTATGACTTTAAAATAATTTAAAAAAACATTCAAACATTTTTGCCTTACATTACGTTCAAATTGGTCCCATTTAAATTGTGAAATGAAAAAGAGCTTTTCGTAAAACGCATGCGTTCACATTGAACATTTGGAGTTGATTTTGACGTTTGTTCAATTTCAAACAAAAATTAAAAGAAATATTGAAAATCAAGTGTTTGTGTTTCAATTTATTTTGTGCAAAAGTCTGCTTCATGATATTAACGCTTACGGTTTACTTAGAGAGCTCAAAATGTTTAGTTCGTATGCACTATTTATCTGTGCGAACGATGAGGCATGATGGGAAATAATTAATTACCTCATTGAACTCTTTTTGGCGGAAGACATGCATACAACTATAATATTTTTTGATAATTTTTAATATATTTTGGAATATAAATTTCTTGACGTTGACGCGACAAATGAAAGCTTTCGGCTCTTTCTGATTGGCTGAAGCAGAAAGCTTTCCGATACATCTCTTCTTTGAAATGGTTTTCAAACGAGCTAAATGACTTAACTGGTTAAACTTTCCAACAATAATTGCATGCGATTTAACTTGTTTACGAACACGTTTTGTGCATTTAACTCATTCAAGCCCATTTAACACGTTAAACCCGTAAATTTGAACGTAGCATTAGTAATTTTTATTTCTTATTTTGTTTGATCACTGAGGCAACTTGCTTTAAAATAGTATTTTATCGGAAAAAGATTTAAATTACACCAAAGTGTATTCGATTTTTGAATATTTTAGAATATTTTTGGTCTCTATTTAACAGGCACACAGTGGTCGGAGAAGCTATGTTTTACGCGAAAGAAGGGCTGTTACGATTATAATAAAATGCATCATCGTAGTATCTTTGTTATGCTAAATCTAAATATGCCATAAAATTTTTAGTTTGACAGTTGACAGCTGTCAAATCAACTGCTAATTTCTCTAAAAATAAGAAAATCTTTTTGAAAATACCACTTATTAGTTTTTTAGGCGCGCTAGTCACGAATTTTATGTCAAATTAAAAGTTTGACAGTCGACAGGTGTCAAACGGGCTGCCAATTTTTATAAAAATTAGAAAATCTTTTTAAAAACGTCAATGATAAGGTTTTTAAACATGCTGATCACGAATTTTACGTCAAATTAAAGCTTTGAGAGTTGACAGCTGTCCAATTGTCTGTAAATTTTTCTGAAAATAAGAAAATGTTTTTTAAATGCTACCGAATTTTACGCGAAATTAAAACCTTGAAATTTGACAGCTGTCGAATGGGCTGCCAATTTCTCTAAAAATAAGGAGAATTTCCCAAGAACTAAACATACTAGGTTTTAAGGTTTACTGATCTCGGTTCTATATTACATTCAAACTTTTTCAGTTGAAATCTGTCAAATCAACTGTCATTTTTAGTTGAGTAGCACAATATATTTGTTAAGTAAAATTACTGATTTATTGTATTTGATCGAACATATTTAAAATGAATTTATGATCAAATTATGAAATAATAACAATAATTATATTTATAAATAGGGGATAGTTGGGCCGGCTGCTATATGCTCAACCCAAACAATTTTTTAAGATTTTTTTATTTTATACCAAACTAAAGTTTTCTCATTTTTAAATAACGTTATTCAGGTTTGAATTTTTGTAAATGAGAAATTAAAAAGAAAAATAATAAAACCTTGGGGGCCTAGTCGAAATTTCTGGGCGGAACACACAGCAGATGGCCCCAACTATCACCAGTTCACGTATATTCAAACGTCTACCAAACACCCTGTATTAACTAATATTACAGACAACAAATTAAAATAGAAATGGCGAAATATTTTTTCACTCATCTCTGTCACTCTCAACAAAAACTGATGCGTTTTGAGTTGGTTCACGCAAAAGACTGATAACTTCTTCGGAAATGGCATCTGCTTTTCGAAGAAGGGGTCGTCTCATACTGGATGTAACAGGATCTGATGTTATAATTAACATGTGAAATAAATCTTCGTTAGATTCCTTCCTGGTCATTTTTCGAGTGTTATGCTCGCGATACCATCTGAAGTCTTTGTTGCGGGCCTCCTCGGCTTCCTCAGAAAAATGCCTTACTGGCAAAAGCATACCAAAGACAATACGAAATGTCATAAAAATTTAGTATTTTTTTTAATTCTTGGGCGCCATATTGGATACAGAAGAATGACAGATGTGTCCAGTAAGGAAGGACGTAATATTCGGTAACGATAACTTCCGATAACAGCCTTCTTAACTTACTTAAGTCTCGGACATACTGTATTTTGACTTTTGAATTTTCTAAAACTAGTTTGAAATTTGTAACAAGAGAACTAAAGAACCTCAAAATACCAAATTTCATGAAAATTCAGTAATTTTTTTAATTCTTGGACGCCATATTGGATTCGTTATTTTGGGTTTTTGAAAATTGACTTGAGGTTTGTCAAGACACATCTTATAAATAATATGATGCTAAATATAGAAAAATCACATTAATCCTCAGTGTTTTATATACTTTATGTTATTTGGAACAACTGCTAAAGTTGATCTAGTGTCATAAAAGTGGCCACCACTCTTTTTGGCGCGAGTATGCGCGGCATTTATTTTCGTAGATCCTTAAAGGACCCGCTCCACTACTTTCTGGTAAAGGAATGAAGATCCTACTCTGCTCTACTCATTAGTTATACCGTTTTGAAAATAATATTTATTGAAAAATAAGCCGCGTTTTTAATAAAAACGGCGCGAGTATGCGCGGCTATTCTTTTCATACGTCCTTAAAGAACCCCTTGCATTACTTTTTGGTAAAGGAATGAAAATCCTTGAACAATAATCCGTGAAATTAAGATATTCATAATGTGGCAACAAAATTTCATTATGTAATATTTCATATGAAATCATAATTTTCCATCTTTAAGGAGTAACACTAAACCAGCAATTACTGTTATAATTTAAAGTTTCCATACAAAAAATGGTTAAGAAAGCTATCAACTCATAACTGTTAGAACAAGCCACGATCAAATTCGGTGAATTAAATGGATTCAACGGCTTGCTCAGCACATATTATTAAAAATACTAACCAACTTTGAGTTCGCTGGACATTTCTGAATAAGAATGGATTCACTCCAGTTAATTTATCACAGTTTAAAAATAGGCCTTTTTCGCGTAAAACATGCCTTATCCGACCACTGTGAGTCAGGAAGAAAGGTATACGGTGCAGGAAGTTTTCCATACTTAATGCCTACCAACCCACGTTGTCGTAAATTATGTTTATAGGGCATTAATGTTATGCCCCTTCTAGCCTTTTGTGCGTTATATCCAAACCGTTTCAGCAATTTAAACTGGCCGCCTTTTAGCCTTGTTCAGATGCGTACACGCAGACATTTGTCAAACATTGGCTGAATTTCTTTATTCATTCTGAACGTTTGGAATAAACTTTTTTGTTTACTTATTCTTTAGAACGTTCCTGATGATATGTTAACGTATATTTCAAACGTATTCTGTTTATTCCGGCTGTGAAATGGGATTATCCGGAATGTATAAAGAAACGCAGCCATTAAGTCATGGATCTTCTGCTAAGCAATGAAAACTCCGAAAAAGTGCGATAAAGCGAAAGTTAACGAACGAACCATGGCAGCGATGCTCCGCTCTTAATAGAATAAAAAGGGAGATGATAAGAGTAGTAACGTGCGCACAGTGGGGCAGAAAACTGAAAAAGTGGCCAAAAACTAATGTTATTTAAAAGTTTAAAATAATAAGCTTATTTAATGTTAGAAACTTTGAAGTATGCAAACACAAAATATTATGACATTTGAAACATTTTGTTATGTTCATAACGAATTCAGAATCCATAAAATCTGAAAAAGCCCTTGTACGCCTTAATTAAGAAAAAACTAACAATTTAGTAATAACTTCTGAAACTACAGATCTAGCTCTTTAATCAATTATATAAAT
>NW_016164129.1:32052-33158 GCF_001687245.7 Rhagoletis zephyria | reverse complement strand
TATGTGGGACCCTAGAATAAAATAACTTACGAATGTAAAAATTAGCAAACAAAGTGTTTGCTTTTTTTTGAAAGTATGTTTAAAATATTTCAAAAAGNAACCGAGTGTAATGAAAAATAATAATAATTTTTACCAAAAAGGGGGAACTTTAACCCTGTGTAGAAAACATTGCGATGCGAGAGAGCAAAAACCTTCCTGGGGTTTGACCACCACAAAGGAATGCTAATGTAATTTTCACACAGCCACCTAGTACTTGTATACGTATGTGGGACCCTAGAATAAAATAACTTACGAATGTAAAAATTAGCAAACAAAGTGTTTGCTTTTTTTTGAAAGTATGTTTAAAATATTTCAAAAAGAAAAATACACAGGAAAATCAACTTGTCTTTGTTTTATCTCCAATAATTGAGGAGTTAGATGCAATGAGGCCACTTCTGTTAAAACTGGTTTCTGAGATATTTGCGTTAAAATTTTTGATGTGTTATAACTTCCTTGTTGTTGTAGTATTTGTACAAAAAAGTAGTATTGTGTAGAATTGTTTACCGCGGAAAAAAATCGTTAGATTACCAGTATTCGACCCTTTTAAATGTAATAAACGCTTTCGATCGAAAAATATGTTACCTATGTTTTTTCTGAGTTACGCTCTTTTTGGAAAAATAAAGGAGATCACATTCTTGTCCAGTGGCCCAAATTATGCAAAAAAAACTCCTTTAAAAATGTAATTTTCATTTCGTAAAATTGTGTTTTTATACGAGTAGTATTTAGTTCCTTCAAACGATGTATTTCAATGTACATACATCAAGAAAATGTTGTACAAAATTCCTTAGGCGCCGAACGCCGCTGCCGCCGCGCCGTGAGGAATGACAAAAAACGGTGGCGGTTTGGAGTTCGTTCAATCACATACACAGCGTCCGCCGCTGTGGTGTAGTGGTTAGCAGTGCGCGCTTCCACTCCGCAGGGCCTGGGTTCAAGCCCTGGTCAAAGCACCATCGCAAAACAATTTAGAAACAAGTAAGAAAGTCTAAGTTCGGGCGGAGCCGAACATTAAATACCCGGCGCAAGTATTTAATATATGACTTTCACCTTTCCGAAAGCTACCGCTACAT
>NW_016164129.1:10917-25820 GCF_001687245.7 Rhagoletis zephyria | reverse complement strand
GTAAAATGTTTGCCCAAGTTCGCCTGTCGACGAAGTACAACATAAGGTTTTGCATCGAAGGCCTGGTTTATAAAATAGACCCAAATGCTTTATGTACCCAGTGCAATTTAGATAAAATGGAAAGCCTAGAGCATCTGCTCTTCAAGTGCCCAATTTATTCTTCCTTTAGGGACTACTACCTAGGACCACTTCTAAAGGAATCTGAAAACAATCCAATGTATATATTTCAATTGACAGACCAATTTACAGTCAGGATGGTGTACCTCTATGTTGTTAACTGTTTGCGATTCAGAGCCAACATATTAAACGATTAAATTTTGTAAACTTTTTATTTTTTAATACTTCGTAAAATACTTCCACTCTTACTACATTTGCGAATAATTATGTAACTCTCAAGCATGTAAACTCAAATGTAACTATTAGAAAGCCTGCTAAAAACAAACAGTTTATAAGCAGGGTTAAATAAAAATGAATGAAGTGCCCGCATCGAGGTACTTAAGCGGGTTCTTTTAAGTACCCAACCCGCCTAAGTACCTCAAAAAGCTGACATTTTTCGTGAGGTACTTAAGCGGGTTTTACTGTATTAAAAATTTTTGGGCGTAGCCACGCTCACTTATGATTACATGTGTATATTTTGGTAACCGCTACACCAATTTTTCCCAAACTTGGCATAGTTGATAGCTTTAATACAACATACCAAACGGCTGAAAATTTTTAAAATCGGACAATAACCACGCCCACATCCCATATAACGGTAATTTAGAGAAATACGAAATCTTCGTTAAATCAGTAAACACAGAAGCTAATTTATTCAAAATTGATATTTGCAGTTTTCATATCACGGTAAATTTCAGAAATGCTGGAAACTTCTATATTTCAAGATTTAAGGACGCTAATTTACTCAAAATAGATACTAACAACAAGCCCTTGAAAATAAATAACATTATTATAGTATTTTGGAAAGTGGGCGTGATACCGCCCACATCTAACTATACAAGTTTATCTCATTAAGTGTAACTGAACACACTATCGAAATTGTTAGAAATAGGGGTAAAACCACTCTTCTTACCATGTAACGGCAGTTTTCAGAAAGGTGAAAAACTATATTTAATACTTGCGCCGGGTATTTAATGTTCGGCTCCACCCGAACTTAGACTTTTTTACATGTTTTTTTTTTTAATTTTTGTTGAATATTAAGAAATTTGTTGTATCCCCGGGAGAGATTCCGTTATTATTCTTTGTTTAATTGAAAGCTTAGAAATTTGTCTAGTGTATTCCGTTAAAATTGCCCCTAGAAAATGGCAGATAAGTGGTATTTCTTTGCTTAGAAAATGTATAAAATAAAAATCTAAAAACGTAACTATTATACAGAAACACCTTTTAAATTTTTAGATGAATTTGAGGCCGCTGAACCAGAACATGAGTCTATTTAATAAAAAAAAAAATTGTTTTCGAGATATAAGCAAAAGTCATGTTTTCTAGGACCTTTGAGTCTTGTTGCTAGAAATCGGCGAAAATGTAAGGCAAACCCAGCTATGTAATGTGTTTCTGAATCAACATTTGTTTTCCTTCACATTGGTGTTATATAAGTGTTGATTAAAGAAAGTTTTGGGTATACAAGCGTTACTTTAAATTTAGATAAATTTATATAGATCTGCAATGCCTCAGTAAATATTGTATCCAAATTGTTGAAAATTGGTATGTGAAGTAAAATTTTGGAACAAAATTGGATTATTATGGAATTTTTGGAAAATGGCCCCGCCCACTTATGATGAAATGCTGTATCTCAGTATCCGCTTCACTAATCTGTATCAAAATTGGTATGAGCTTTGATTAGACTATATCTAACATATTTGCTAAACATCCTTGAAATCGGACGATAACCACGCCCACTGTCCATATAACGTTAATTTACAGAAACACGAAAAATGCGATAAATCAGTAACTACTGAAGCTAATTCACTCAAAATCGATTCTTGGAATTACCTCTTCGCATTAAATTAGATTATTATAATTTTTTAGATAATGGGCGTGCCGCCGCCCTCTTATGACCACAAATGCATATCTCAGTAACAGATTTATCAATTCGGTGCACTTAATAACTTTGGTATGGAAAAGCAATACGTTGAAAATACGAAAACTCCGATATTTTAGTAATTGAGGATGCTATGTAATTTACTCCAAGTGAATACTTACAACATTCTCCTAATAATAAATAAGACTGTTATATTACTGTTATTATTACAAATATGTAGTTTTATTTATTTTCTTTGTTTTGATGGAATAATTAGACGTCCTTCCCTTCTATTTACTTGATTTTAAACATTTATGTTAAAACATGTCTTTTTCAAACATTTCGAGTTGAAATATTCAAAAAATTTATTTTGGCCGCATAAATCGGCCAAATACCCTTGTATGCGCTTATCATAACTTTGATTTTTGCACACTTGGTTAAATAATTAATAACAACAAAACGCTTTTCAAAACTTTTGTTTTTGCAAACTTGGTTAAATAATAAATATTTATCGGCGCTAAAAATACTCGCTTTATTTTATTTAAAGCTAATTAACAAAGGTGGCAACGCGAAGAAGTTCTTCGCGTTCGTCTTAAGTAAGTGAAAACACTCGCGTTCTGGTTAAAACGTTATAAATGTTTTATTTGACAATTAAATTATGTTTAAGTACATACATACGAATGCAAATATATAGGTGAATTACGTCCGGGATATGATTCTGTGGTGGCCGTTTTCCCGTGTGCGCGCGTTGACTGTTGAATTTGGAATGTTTTACCTTTGTGCACTTTCTTTTTGCAGTACCAAGAAAGTTTAAAAGCAGAGAAGGTGTTAGGGTGCTCCTTCATTACAATCGGTTGATTGTACAAAAGGAATAAGAAATTTTTTATGGAAAGGTGTTTTTGTGAATGCTCATTGTAAAAAAGTGCCTTTAAAATTTCAATTAATCGATTATTTCTCAATAATTGCAATTAATTGCAGTTAATTTTGTTTGGCTTGTGATTAATCATATGATTAATTAATCGATTTCCACTAGTTCAACGACTCCACGTCCCCTTATATCCGCGTCTGTATGTATGTATGTATATACATAGGTACATTTTAAATAGTGGGTTTTGAATGTGAATGGGCGCTTAGTTTTGAACCATGTACATACATACAAATGTATAATTTTTTAGTTTAGTTGTAAACATCTTTTTACAAGCTTTTTTGATAATTGGATGTAATTTATGAGGGCTTCAATCCTATAGAGGAATATAGGAAACAACTAAAAATAATTCAAACTTCCGTTTAAGCGACGCCTTTCTCATGTAACATATGGGCGTCTATGTTCACATGAATGAAAGCATAAAATTTTATATGTACATAAATACTTACATACGTGTATGTATGAGTTTACACATTGGCAACTTCTTCGAAAAATGTCGCGATAAAATTATAATTGTTGGGGAAGAGTTTGCATAAACGTGCAGTGTACGCACAATTTGTACATATGTACATACATGCATATCGTTACCTTAATACAAAAAGGCCCTATCTCACATCGTCGCTGAAATGCAAAAGAGCCGCAACCAACAAAATTTTATTCGTTGCATAAAACGATGTGGAGACTTGTAATTCGATGAAATGCATCATATCAATCAAAAATTGAATTTTGGATTTTTGGTTAGTTACGGCCGTTTGTATTTCAGCAACGATGTGAAATAGGGCCATTCTATATTGAGGTAACGATATGCAGGTTCATACATGCTAGCTCCGTCTGCTCTTATTTTTGAGTACATATTTATGTATGTACATATGTATGTACATACAAATTTAGGACATATTTCGGGCCTTTTGATAAGAAACGTTTGTGGCGAAATTCTTCACCATATCTAACTTCTTCGATGAAGTCAATACTTCCGGTAATATTCATTGGTTCAGTGAAGTAAAGTAGAGATAAGCGTCACGGCTATTATTCCTTTGTTTGATGGGGAAAATCCCAGAGTAGTAAATAATTAATTCTCGCTGGTCGACAAGCTTCCTAACCAGTAGTGCGTTTCACTACGCTATTTTAACAACACTTGTTTTTGTTAAGTCAGCCAAACAACAATTTTATCAATTTAGCCATTCAGTAAACGTTTCCCTAACATTCGTTACCGCAAAATCAGCTGTCATTATACTAGAATTAAATGGCCTACATAACTGAATACCACAATTCTGAGTTTGAAATTTTGTTCTAATTTTTGTACACAGTTTGAAATCTGAATTTAAGTATATGGTGTTTGTTGTATACCAGCTAGACTTTTATAAAAAAAAATAATAAACATTAAATAAATAAAAGGCAAATGACAAAAACCCAGTCAAATGTCGAAATTCTTTTATTTTGTGGACAACTATATGTATGTACATTAGACTGCATCACCAAAAAAGTTGCGGTTTTTCCACCGGGATTACAAAATTTATTACATTTTAAGACGTCCACCAAAATATTTCGGAAAAATATTAAGATTTAAGCGAGCTGGACCGATTTGAAAATACCTCCAAAAATGTAGTTTTTTATGAATAAAAATAGTTTCTTAAAGAACTTTTTGAAAAAACTCCCCTCAGATCACAAGGTAGATTAAGCTTAAAAAATCGGCATGAAAATATTTAAAAATCTTTTCAACGGAATCGTAAGAATGAGATTTTTGATGCTGTTTTTTTTACTTTTTTCAAAGATTGGTTTACGAAAAACTTGAATAACTGAGCCAAAAATGTTCTGATTTAGACTTATGGGATCTCAGTAGAAAGGTATTTTCACACTGTTTTTATTTCTGGCCAAAAACATCATTCGTGTCCCATCTTGTTTTTTCGAATACCAACACATCTTAATTCAACTTTGAATGAGGTTCGTTCATCATACCTTTCTCTTCCATCCTTTGAATGAGTTTATTAGCAAAGAAATAAAAAGGGTGGAAAATACCTTTCCAATGACACCTCTTAAGTCTAAATCGGAAGAGTTTAGGTTCAGTTATTCAAGTTTTTCCTATACCAATCTTTGAAAAAAGTTAAAAAACAGCATCAAAAATCTCATCATTACGATTCCGTTCAAAATTTGTTTTTAATTTTTTTTTAATATTTGTATGCAAATATTTTAAGCTTAAACCGTTTTATCATTTGAGGGGATTTTTTCAAAAAAAATCTTTAAGAAACTATTTATTATAAACTCGATTTTTGGAGGTATTTTCAAATCGGTCCAGCTCACTTAAATCTTAATATTTTTTCGAAATATTTTGGTGGACGTCTTAGAATATAATAGATTTTATAATTCCAATGGAAAAATAGTACGAATTTTTTTTGTATGGGGAGTGATGCAGTCTAATGTACATACATACCAGCATATAAGTTCTTATGCATTGAGTGCAAAAGAGTGTATTTTAGTACAAAACGAAAGGGAATTTTATGATCCTAAATATTTCTTGATTAGCACCATATAAAAAAGTGTTTTATGTAATGTAAATAAATGTAATATATGTACATATATTTTCACGCATACATATGTATGTACATATGTACATGTGTATTGAAAGTTGCATAACAAGCCAATTAATTCAATTATTGGTTTTGTTAAATCCGTTAAATTAACTGATTTAAGGAATTAACACATTTATTGTAATTTTTTATGGAATCGGCATCGGCATCGGCCGATTCTTTCCCCATAAACCGATTAATCGGCATCGGCATCGGTACCTGAAATATATTGGAATCGGTCGGACTCTATTAACGATAACAAATTAATTGCCGACGTGTAGTTTGGTGCTGTTAGAAAAACATAAAAAGTACGTCTACGAGTTTTTCGTACAGAAAAAAGTGCACAGCACCGCTAGCAAAAAAATATCAAAACTCAAAGGATATTCAGCAACATAAATCTGCACTTTATTTAAAACTTGAAGTTTTACGAATTTGCTGAATTTGTTTAAATATTGCAAAAGGTTTGAAACTAGAGTTTATACGGTTTAATCTGCAGAATACACTACACAATACACAAAATAAGTAATATAAATTAAATAACAAAAAAATTACAAAAAATTTTTGACTCTCACAAAATAAACCTCTCGTCATAAAGAAAAATATTTTAAAAATAGTTCTTGAAACCCCCCACTTGTTTGACGTTTTTTATAGAGAATTAAACGAGGATTACGATGGTATAATTTTAAATCCCTAATATACTGGTCTTACTATACAAATCAACTTCAAAAAGTTCAGCTGTTAATAGCTAAGTTGGCATTAGGACAATCTTGACCATCTTATATATAGAAATGTTAAGCCCGTTTCTTTAGCTTTAAAACGGCGTTAAGAGTAAGTCTCTACGATGAGCAGAACCCGAGATATAATTGAAGAAGTACATGATCAGTCAGAATCACGAGAAAATGCAAACTTTGACAGATCATATCTCCGAAGAAAAAAAATAAAAAAAAACTTCCTCGAATACGTGTTAGCTTATTTCATGTATAGAACCCATAAAAAAGATTTGAAGCGAATAATACTATTCCCTCTTGACAAAATCGGCGTCTTTAGTAAGGGTCAAAACTCAAATGTCACCAGTGAGCAAACCTTTTATAGTTGAATCATGTCGTTTTAAAATTCTTTTAAATATTATTTAGATATTTGATGACTTATGACCTTTTTACGCGCCAAATAAATGTACAGTCTAAGAGCCAGCAACGTTTTCGAGAGAGTATTTCAGGACAGCTGGTTTTTTGATATGACATCTCTCTCACTCCCTCGGTTAGCATGGGGGCCATCGGGCATGCGATAATGGTTGCGTTGACAAGTGCGCATCGTATCTTTACAGTTAAAAATGCTAATTTTTTAAATCATTTTAGTAAAGCTAATTTTCTTTTCACTGGCTTTAACTAGCTTTTAGAAACGTAGATTCATTATTGCCAGACATGTCCGTTGTTCTTTATATTGTGCCTGACGTCATTTTTTATTAAACAAAATTAAATTTTTCTACTCATTTTACCAAAGCTCAAAATTTTATATGATGTTGTTTAAGTACTAATGAATCTAAAATTAATTGACATACATTAATTCGGTTGCTAAAGCAAGAGCCAGGCCGATTTAACGCTGAAAAATATTACGCTGGTAGTGAGGGAGACAGTAGCAAAATAGAGAATTTTTATAGGATTTTAGTATGAAAACTGGAAACTATAACTATTGGAATATAAAAAATTATACTTTTTTTCAAATACCCACGTTAAGGCAAATAAAAACTTAAAACATTTCAAACAAGTAAAGAAGTATAACTTCGGGCGAAATCGAATTTTATATACCCGGCGCAGTTATCAAATATCGTCGTTATAACTTTCTCTCAACTACCTTTGCATGATAAGCAGGGGTGTTTTTCCCGAACGTTTCTGTAATATACTGACTTAATAAAATCATTGAATCAGGTTTGGTAGAAATCGATAAAGCGGTTACCGAGATCGACCTTTGTAGTCATAAAGTGGGTGGTGCCATGCCCAATTCTTAAAAGTCTATAACAGTCTTGTTTATTGTTAAGAGACTGTTGTAAGTATTAACTTGGAGTAAATTAGGGTCACGCCGATTTTCAAAAAATTTTATAATAATAATGGTTTTTGCCATAATTCCACTTCACATACTAATTTTCAATAATTTGGATTGAATATTTATTGAAATATCGTAGTTTTTGCATTTTTCAAAAATACCGTTGTATTGGAAGTGGGCGTGGTTACAATCCGATTTCGCCCATTTTCAATACCAACCTACCTTAGGAAAAGTGCAACCTACATAACAAATTTCGTTGAGATATCTCAATTTTTGCTTGAGTTATCGTGTACACGTACGGATGAACGGACGGACAGACGGACAGACAGCACATGAAACAAATTAAAAAAAATATTGAAGTTTTTCCCCTTTAAAGTTAGAATTTTTTTTAATTTTTTCATGAAAAAAGAAAGAATCTGGAATGATGAATAAATTTCTCAAAAACTACTGAGTTTATAGAAAACTGATGTACATATATGTATATTGTTAATGGGGAGTTTTTCTACCTTTCATCTTCTACATTTCTTATAAAATATACGTGATTAAGTGGAACCACTTTTTTAATATAAATAACGGCAAATTGCAAATATCTCGAAAACTTATTTATGGAAAAAATACTCGGTTTTCGGAAACAGCAAGCGATTCTGCATAGGAATTGGATAGTGGCATCCAGTGCGCATTTTTGTGTTAAGTCAATGTTTTTATGACACAATTATAAATTTAAAAATGTTCACGTTGAGTATATACATACATGCATACAGCAGGAATTAGCGTATGTAGTGCATATTTTTAGACGCAATATTTAACTTCTTTTGGCGGGGCGACATCTAGAGTCTTCTAATTGTATGTCTTTGATATGATATCTACAACGAGGTTGATATCTAGACTAGGTTGGTATATACCATTGCTATATTTATAGTATAAATGGTGGTCTGGGCACACAACATCGCAAGTTGATAAAAGCGTTGTAAAATACGCTGTCAGCCCCTCTAAACAGATAGGCTTCTCACGATAAGTCCTGCTTATCGTTAAGTCCTCATGAAGCGAGGCTCTCGAATACGAAGGTTGTTTCTCTCGGTGAGCTGGACTCATCGTCAAAAATTGATGAAGCAGTGAACTTTGTGACAAATGCCTGTAATGCTGCTTTCAAAGCCTTCTGCCCAAGCACCCTCCCGAAGGGAAAAGAGAAACCCCAGTGGTGGAATCCTAAGCAGGTGGCTCTTCGATCAAGCCAAGCGAAAAGGCCTTTGGCAACCGTAAAAAACGCACTCAAATTATTCAAGAAGGCCATAAAGAGCACGAATCCTCTTTAAGTACAACTCTATCCAGAAGCCTAACGGTGACTGGACGTCATCATGTGACGAAATGCTGGAGGTCCTCATGAGCACTCACTTCCTGGGCTGCTTGGACGACACCTCCGGCAGTTCGCACGGTCCAATGTCTGCCCGAAATCTGTTGTTGACTCCCTTCTCATGGTGGGGTGCAGCGAACACTGGTATTTTTTGTTGGTCTCCTTCTCGAAAAGAGAACTATTCTATCAGAACTGAGGGATGGTTTCATTACAAAGTATATGACCAGAGGCACTCCCCAAGGGGGCGTTCTCTCCCCTCTACTCTGGAATCTAAGTAATAGTGACACCTGACTTCTAAGCCTAAAGGGCACCGGTTTTCAAGTCATAGCGTACGTTGATGACATAGCAATCGTGGCAACGGGCAAACTTCTTTAGGTCCTAAGTGAGTTATTGCAATAAGCACTCGGTCTGGTAACCATCTGGTCCAAGGAATGTGTGCTTAGTGCCAAACCTACCAATACAGAAATGGTACTTTTCACAAGCAAGTATAAAACTCCTTTATTTAAACCTCCTATTTATACGAACACACAAAATAAATGATTATTTTACAACGGCAAAAAATTTTATTATTAATATTAGCTGTGTTCTACAACGGAAAAATATCGAAAATTTTTATTGGATTCTGCTGGAAAGCGTTTCTTAACACGAAAAAATTGCAGAAGAGAGCCAAAAAGAGAGCGTAAAAAAACGAGAGAGCTGCAAATTTCTGCTGGCGAAATTTGTGCCAACAGAAATTTGCAGTCATATGTTTAAAAAGCAGCTGTTCAAAACGCACAAGGAAAAAGTTGGTAAGTTTATTTTAATTCGTTTTAATAAAACAAAATGAGTGCATCGTTATTAAAACATCATTGAAATATTGCAGAATGTAAGTATTTGTACAAGTATTTGCAAATCTGCTAATTTTCGTTTCTTTATTTTTCCTCTTCCGATCTCTTTGAGAGAAAAATTCTACTCTTCGCCAATCTGCAGTCATCAGCTGTAAAAAGTTAAGAAACACGCCTATTATTAACAAATTTCCACCGTTTCAGATTCATTTAAAAGAAGTTATCGAAAAACTGTTCTCAACTGCTTACAGTGTTCGGACCTTCATTTTTTTATTTCAGTATTAAAGGCCAATGTTTGACCTTTCATAGCCTCGCACACAGACAAATATATTGCATCAATTTATTGTTTTACAGAGGTTCAAAAATTACCAAAAACGCGTTTTCGGCACACTTTATACCTATGTTGCTCGAAAACTAGAGCCAATCTAATATCTTTAAGATTAGGTTCGGATTCTACGCAAAAAACCTATACGAATCGGCTGTAATATTTTAGTCAACATAACATTGTTTAAATTTTGTTGGCCTGTGCAGAAGGACCAAATTAACTCACTTCCTCCTATAATGAGATTCTACTCAGGTCCGGACTATCTGTGATGTTAAACAAAAATATGCCGTTTCATAAATATCCGAGCTCTACTTACGATATTTGAAATAAAACATGCGGGATTTAATTTCGTTTTTTCAATAGTAGGAGTGTACGCTAATTTGCTTTGTAACATTATTTTAATATACAGATGTTTGTATATATGTGAGTAAAGTTGTACACTAGGGTGGTCCAAAAAAATACACGTGTGGAAAAATGTTTGAGGGAAATGGAAAAAAGATTTATATTTAGAACTGCCTTAAAGCCCATGATTTTTTTTACTATTAACTAGTTTTTATAGGAAGTGCTTTTTATTCCACTTAGAAATACCCTAGGGGTGAGAGCTTAACATTTTAAACTTTTTTGTAGACCACCCTAATGTACACGCATATTGAACAATTAGCAACCGAAAACTCTTTCCTCTGGACGAGAGGTCTTGTGTTGTAAAGTGACACCGAAAATATCTTCAGTTTGTGTTCTTTCACATGCACAAATCCACCGAAAAAATTACCAATAACAAAACATATCAAGATGCAACTTTAAATACACATGCATACATATGTATCAGGGTTGTTGCGAATATTCGCATTCGCATTCGCAATCGCGGAGCTTCCGCATTTATTTTAATATTGGCATTCGCATTCGCAATAATCAATGGGGAGCTTTTGCGAATGGGAGTGTTGGCAAAAGCACCGATAAAATNATTCGCATTCGCATTCGCAATCGCGGAGCTTCCGCATTTATTTTAATATTCGCATTCGCATTCGCAATAATCAATGGGGAGCTTTTGCGAATGGGAGTGTTGGCAAAAGCACCGATAAAATGTATATATGGCAAACAAAATGGCAAATTGTAGCCAATATTTTTGCCTGTGGTCGTGGGGGTATTTGTGTAACAAAAGTGGTCAAATGTTATATTTATCAACTTTGATAAAAATGTCTTTAAACATATTAGTGCGATTCATAAGACGTCGCAAACTGGCATTTTTGGCGAAATGGCAATATTGCGAACAAAGTTTTATGAATGATCTATCGCAACTTCGGATTGCAAATGTAAAATTTTTTTAAAAATGCCGCGCCNTCTTTAAACATATTAGTGCGATTCATAAGACGTCGCAAACTGGCATTTTTAGCGAAATGGTAATATTGCGAACAAAGTTTTATGAATGATCTATCGCAACTTCGGATTGCAAATGTAAAATTTTTTTAAAAATGCCGCGCGTTAGAGATAAATAAAAGTTTTTACAATTATATTTCGAAGCAGATTTAACTAATATACTCTTTCTTGAAGTATTTGAAGACACTAAAAAAAACATGTGTTTCGCGACTTTGTTTTTGCAATGATTGCCAGCTCAAATAATATGGCAATGTCGCAGGAAAGTTTCCATACAAAAGTAATCAGCTGTGTCGCAAAGTGACAAATTTTGCGATAAATGCCACAATTGCAACAACTATGCGACGTTTCATGAATCCCATTATTGATGTATTTTGGAAAGAATTTCCGTCATCCCTTGTCAAATTTGGTTTGGAGACAAACCTGGTTTCGGCGTTGTGCCATCTTCAGTGTCAGTGAGGGAAATTCGTTCCAAAATACATCATACACCCACCCTGTCGGAAACAACAACAACCAAAAAGGAAATCCCATTATTATTTCTTAAGCTATAAAACCGAGCTATCAATGGGTTCCCACTTCTACTTAACCTTTGACGTACGTCAAAGAGAACATAGTCCTTTTAATGATATTTTTTTTCTGTGCTTTAAATAACTGCATTGGTTTTTTCCTTTAAGATTTGTTTGGACCAATCTTAAAAAAAAACTACTAGACACAAAATAAGAAAGTGTGCACTGCAATTCTTAACCAAATTTTCGTTATTTGCTTTTGATGTTACATATCGCTAGCTTAGAAAGAAAAGTTGCTAAGTCCCATTTTAAAAAAAATTTTCAGGAGAGGAAAAAATCTTCCTTTAGTCATTTTCTTTAACTATTTCGCAAGACTTTGAATTAAACATTTTGCGCGTTTAAACCAAAGCAAAACTCCATAAGAATCAGAAGGATTCGATAATTATTAAAAGATGTCGTATTATTTTGGCCTTATCGGATTTGTGGTGTTTCTTTTGGACGTAGCAGATTTTCCTTTTATTGCTTATGAAGAGGAAAAAATAAAACAAGTACCTTTATAATTTTCGAAACGATGCGTATTCAATTTCTAGCCTCCTATACCGAAATATGAGTTTTCATAAAAAGTGGACTTAGCAACTTTTCACTCTAAGCTAGCGACATATTGGTTTCAATAATTTCAAATTGGGCTCTTTGGGGAATTTATTTCTAGCAAAAATATTAAAAACAGCAATTTTGTTTATTTGTCGATCAATATTTTTTTCATAGGGATATACATTGGATGATTGGCTAAAAACTTCTGTGGTATTTATTTTCCATATCCACCTATTTATCTTGCTATGACCACACATTTTCAAACCTGTCGCAGAGAAAGTATTAAAAATGAATTACAAAAACTAAAATCGAAAAGCGCTGATGAAGTTACCGACTCCCCAAATTCTGAAACAGCCAAAGGAATGAGAATGAAGAATTCTTTTTAAAAAGCATTAGCAGATGTCAGGTTTATCTGTTTTGGCATGCAGGCACTGTTTAAACAACGATCTCGCCATTATGCTAGTTTCTAATTGTTTCTTAAAAATACCTGACATCCGCTTTCGCATCCGCTGTTAGATATTCGCATCCGCATTCGCATCCGTGGATGTCTGAAATTCCACATTCGCAACATCCCTAATATGTATGTACATATGCATGTACATCCTTGAATGAATATGCCTATGAATGATCATGAAGAAGTTCTTTAATGCCCACTTGAATGAATGCTCAATTCCCGATGGCATTTCAAGAGGGAACGATTAATTATTGTCCTCGCTCCAGTTTCCTGGGCTCATGACAACAACGGTAAACGGATCCAAGCGTGCTCGAGTTATTACTGTGATTTATGCTTCTTGCGGTGACAAACACTTGAAATGTGATGATTTATAATGAAGATGCATGTATTAGTATTAATTAAATTTTGACACGGAGTCGCTCGATTTAAAACCAAATGGCAGTGGAATTGCTGGAATCTTCTGAGGAAGTTTTATGTGTGTAAATTGTTTTTGTACGCAATATTCGGCCACGAACTTTTATTCCTGGTAATAAAAACATGGTGCTTTAAGCACTAGATTTAGTGCTTTTTGAAAACTAAAACGCCAAAAAAAATTATTTAGTGCGTAGCGCCTTTTTTAGTGCTTTTTTCTGAACTAAAATTACTTCGAGATAGTTAAAACCTGAAATAATTTGAAATATTTAAAGCTGTGGCAGCACTGAATTTACAAGAATTTACAATCTACAAATTTAAATGGACTAAAATACAACCATAATTGATAAAAAGCTGAAGTTGCAAACTCACCTTGTTAAATTCTATTTGCGTTGAAAATGCTAGTACGCAAGTAAGTTAAGTATTTCTTTTTTTCTTTTCTAATTATTTGTACAAATTTTGTTTTTTTTTTTACCACCTGAGTAAAACACATCGTTTCTTAGTGCTGAATCCACACTGGTTTCACAATTGCTCTAGCACTAGAATTTAGAGATACCCTAACCGCAAAGTGCCAAAAACACGGGTTCTAGCGATATTTGAGGTTATATAATGAAAACATCAAATTATTTGCTCATTTCTAATTAGGGCATCATTTTCGTTTGTTGTGATTCGATTTTTCTTTCTCGAGATATACCAGTTTTAATGTGCAGTACTTCGGTATTATGTTATGAAAAAAGCATCCCTTGATTCAAAAAAATTTGCTACTTTTAGTGTGGTAAAACGCTTTTTTCCAAGTTTTTGGTGCTTTTTGAAAATCAAAAGATGGCAACACTGAGTTTTGTATACAAATCGAGCAAAACTAAATAGTGTGCACGATTGAGAGAAATAGAGATTGCGCCAATCGCGGTACACCTAATCCGCTCTTTGTGATTTTGACAGAATAAGCTGTGTGCGTGACGTCATCTTGGTGCAATTGTTGATTGTGAGCATACGAAAAAACCCAATTAACAATTTTAATATTTGTGTGTTAATATTTCTGCGTGGTTTTAAACAATTATTGAGACATTACAAAGCAAAACGAAGTGTGCAGTGGCAAAGTGTAATAGTGAAAACAAAAGGAATGCGTTCGATATGTTTTTTTTTTCGTTTCCTACGGACGCAAACCTGGCGAAAAAGTGGAAGCAGTTCTGCCGGCGAGGAGATGCATTAAACACCAAATCGAGCTTTGTGTATGTGTGTGAGCTATGAGCTTCTACATGGAACCATGTTGGCCTTTCCTTGGTGAATTGTAGTAGGTACATTTCCATGGTGAATGTAGACAGTTGCTGGTTTAGTTTGCTGGCAATGGCATACATACAAAAGCAGTTTCTACAGTAAATAGATATATGAACTTCACTACCTACTTATTTTTGTTAGTGCCTGTTTCTTTTTAGTGCTGGTATGAGGTAATGCACCAGTGGACAAGGTCGCCAGGCGCTAATTCAAGCGGCATCTTACCACGCTCTTACGTACCTAATGCAAAACAGT
>NW_016164129.1:0-10892 GCF_001687245.7 Rhagoletis zephyria | reverse complement strand
GCCCAAATTATTATACATTTAAAAGTTCAGCTTAAATTATATTTTACTTACATAGTATATTTGTCTCCAAAGAAGCCACACTCATGCATCCTCTCGGAAATGGTACAAAAGTCACCAAATAAAAGCTATGGAGTCAACCGCTGTGGAGTTTATGGTGGTTGGCTAAATAAAAAAGAAAGCGAGTTTATAAAAACGTGGTGAAAATGAGTACAGCGGAGTCCTGGTTCAACGATTCGTCAGAGGATGAGGGCTTGGTAAACTGGCCAGGAGTAGAAAATGTTTAAGAGGGTTTAAGTGTAGTCTTTCGAATTAATAAAAATTGTTTAAAATTAGTGTCTAGCCGCCATAAAGTAAGAAAACAAATGCAGATCATAGATTTTTCACAATTTTCTAACACTTCGCTACACCATCGAAAGCAAAATTCTGTTCGACAGAAAATTCGATACTCAACGAAAACTTCGACAGGGTTGCATAGCTCATAATTTCACTTTCGATGTTCGATCTTCGATAACCAGCGAAGAAAATAACGCTAAGAAAATACTTTTTACAGCCAATTTCACGAAAGCAATTTAAGTGATAAATGATTTTTAATATTTTTATTGAGCTTTGTACCACGATTGTTTATTAGGAAAAATTTAAAAAGCAACAAAGTCTAAGCGGTAGAAGTTATAGCAGCTATTTCGGAGATCACCACATCTCCTCATTAGACTTCTTTTTCTAGACTTTAGCAGGGATCGAACCATCGTTATCGATGTTCAAAGTCAGAAGCGTTAACCACTGAGCTATGTACACCCCGTTGCTACACTCTTGTTGCTAATTCATTTTCCTTATTCAACCGACTGCTATCATGTGCAGCTGAACTGCCACTATTTAAACTCGACAGCGTGGTTTTTGTTGTCAATTCTATACATCCATTTGCTTATTTGCTCTTCCTAAACTATGTATTTGTCAATGTTACTGTGGCTTATTAACATTTAATTTTTAATTTTTTTTTTGAGCTTTGTACCACGATTGTTTATTAGGAAAAATTTAAATTGCTGCTATAACTACTACCGCTTAGACTTTGTTGCCTTTGAACATTGACAGATAAATGATTTTAATTTTTTGAATCGTATATGGAAATTGCTAGTGAAACCGGCTGATATCAATTTTTTAGCGTTAACTTCGAAGTTACATACGTTTTTCGGATTACTTTGTTTATTTATGGGGTTTTCATGCAAATTGCTAGAAATTCTAAAATGTACATGTCCCCAATAAAAAAAAATTTCGAGGTGCTAGAAAAAATCAGAGTTGTATTTTAATTTCGCAGGACTCTGTTATCTTCGCAGCGTCATCCAATACGGTTTTAAATCTAGTGGCGGCATATTCCTAGTCGCCAGGGAAAACCGAGGGATCATACAGTGACTTCTGCCTCTTGCTTCATCCTAGACATCGCTCCTTTCGTTTTTCCAACCACCGCAAATATCCGCACACTTTCTCCATTTCAAACCATTATTCTGTACGAATTTGTCGATAGCTTTAAAAATTTCGTCGCTAGTGGCTTTCTTTGCATTGCGAATGGATACCTCACTAGCACGAGGAGACTGCCTCTAAAATCCTGTTGATTCGCTCTTTGACAGTGTGATTGTGAAGTTAAAAAGAATAAGTAATATATACACGTGCGCGAAACTGCTGCGCTTGTTACGAGAACAGCCCAGCCAGTAAAAAATCCGAAAATTATTCCGAAAACGGGAAAAAAGTGGATAAAACGTGGATTAGGTCTACAAAAGTACCGAAAGTGGTTGTGAAAAGGGTACATTTTCAGCTATTTTTCTGATTGAATTTTACGTTGACAAAACGTACTAGGGAACCCTGCTTAAGAGCGAAATATGCCTTTGCTGCAAGCTATTTGGTTTGACGAGCCACTGAAGGTAATTTTAATAAAAATAAAATTTTTTCTGGCCGCCATGTTGAAGTTTGATCAAACCGCTTGCGTTGTGTATGGAAAGTCTAAAGAATTTGTTCGCACCACTTGTATACTCTAGCCACTAGCGGCACCCCAGGGTGCCGCGTCACCCACTTTGGGAAGGCCTGCCTTAACTGATTTTCTCCGACAAATAGTTTATTAACTGCAGACAATTGAAAAAAGATATTTCTCCATGAGTTCAAAATTTCGGGAATTTTTTTTTGAGATTTTCGAATATCATGACAAAATAAAATAACAGGTGTCTTCTTTTTTCGATAAAGAATGTAAAAAAATATATTTCACCCAAAAAAAAAAATACTGAGGTGTAAATATTATAGGGAATGACCCATATATGTATTGTTCATTCTTTAACAAAACCTTCGTAAATCCTAGTTTTGCAATTTTGTGCTTTTTTAGAAATTCGAAAATATCAACCGTAAGCCATTTGAAACTTGTACTTTATTCTATTAGAATTCAATTGGCTACGAAACTGCATACTCATAATCTTTCCAGGAAAACTAATTAAAAAAGCTCGATATTTTCACTCGATTGGTACATTTTTGTATTGGACTATTGGTACAATATACAAAAAATTTGGGACGAAAATTTTTTTTTTAGTCACAAGATTGGTGCAATACAGCGATCGTCTATTGAAACACAACAAATTATTTTTCGTGATTGGGATAAAGAAAAATATTTGGGTATTCCCACAATTGGGTAGTCCACTTGCGAACAGCGTTATGTGATTTTATAATAGTAAGCCATAAATTAAAAACAAAACGTCTACAACAACAAGTAAAATCCAAATTGTATATTTTTTTATTATCTGAAAATTTGGATAAATAAGAGCCTAATAACATTAAAAAATAAAATCGCAGTATGGTAGTTTTTGCAAATTTTATATATAAAAATTTTTATAGCGAGTTTTGAAACAGTAACTTTTACATAGCTAGCTTTTTTAGCTTTTCGCGTTCTCTCTTCTATGAAGATTGGTCTGCTTCTTTTTTACGACGTCTTCCACTAGGCACCGAAACTACCACTTTTCTTGCAGTTTTCTAAGATCATCAGAAGATGGAGACATTTGAACTTGTATAAATACGTACAATAAATATTATAGCGACTTTTGAAAGTGTAAATATACATACAGTAAGTATTATATCGACTTTTGCTAGAGTAGCTAACATATCGAGCCCTAACCGCCAAAATAACGTAAGCGACATTTTTTTTCAAAATTTTCTTTTTGATGCAGAAATGTACCTCGATGCTCTAGGAAAAAATGTCGCTTACGTTATTTTGGCGGTTAGGGCTCGATATTTTTTTCAGAATATATAAGGATTTTGAACTGTATTGTTAGTGGGCATGAAACTACTTTAAATACTGCTACGTTAATCACCAAAAACTAAAAATCGAAAAAATTTTACTTAGAGCACTTTGCAAGTGGAGTTCTCAATTGGGATACGATTTGCACCAAATTTTGGGCAAATGCCCAACCGTGTGACACTACGGATATTGTTAAAGAATGAACTACATTTTTATAAAAAACTAACCAAAATTAAATAACAACAAAAATAATATTTTAAAACTCAGTGTTGCCAACTTTTGATTTTCAAAAAGCCCCAAAAACTTGGAAAAAAAGCGTTTTACCACACTAAAAGCACCAAATTGTTTTGAAGCAATGGATGCTTTTTTCATAACAGTTTGTATGTATTTAACAAAAACAAAAAATTAACAATATTTACAAGAATGCATACATAAATCAATACACAAAACTTTTTGGCTCATAACGATTGAAAAGCCACGTGCTATAATGTCTCATGCTCTCGATGTAATACCGAACTATTGCACATTAAAACTGATATATCTCAAGAAAGAAAAATCGAATCCCAACAAACGAAAATCATGCCCTAAGTAGAAATGAGCAAAAAAAATTATGTTTTCATGATATAACCTCAAATATCGCCAAAAACCGTGATTTTGGCACTTTGAGGTTAGTAGCGCAAATTCTAGTGCTAGAGCACCAAGAAACGATGTGTTTTACTCAGGTGGTACAAAAATAAAAATTTTTACAAATAATTAGAAAAGAAAAAAAATAATACTTAACTTACTCGCATATCTACTACCATTTTCAACTCGAATAGAATTGAACAAGGTGGGTTTGCAAGTTCAGCTTTTTATCAAGTGCACTTAAATTTTAAGATTTTTGTAAATTCAGTGCTGCCACAGCTTTAAATATTTAAAAATTATTTCAGGTTTTAACTATATCGGAGTAATTTTCGTTCAGAAAAAAAGCACTAAAAAGGTACTAGGCACTAAATAATTTTTTTGGCGTTTTAATTTTCAAAAAGCGCTAAATCTAGTGCTTAAAGCACCAAGTTGGCAACTATGTTAAAACTTATCAAAATTTTGTGTGGCTATAAATTTTTCGACCACTGTAGATAAGCTTCATAGTCAGCTTACTCCGCTGTGTTATCATAGTAGCAGAATGCCACTAAGTGCATTTTAAAATTTTTAGGCAATACCCTCATGCGATTATCGCGAAACATTAGGGGTATTCTCCAAATCTTGCAAAGCCATTGCACGTAGCACGGATTGCACGGATTGCATAAATTGCAAACACACAACAAGAAAATTCATGGGAAACAACATTTCCTATCGCTGCAAAATATGCAACGTCGAAACCCATGTATATATTTTGCAAAATAGCATAGCAAGATAATAGCGACCCTGTGCTAGTTGTTTTGTTGTTGGAATTGCTACATATTTCTCTCATTCCTCTCATCTCGCTCACTTAATTTTTTTTTGCTGTCTCTTGTTATTGTATTTGATACATAATTTCGCTGCTTGCTCCCCATGCATGCTACCTCTTTGCAATGGGGTGTTCTCGTACTCTTCGAAATTTGGAATAGTATTTTTGCATTTCGTGCAATCCGTGCATCGTGCAAGACTTCGAGAATACCCCTATTGATTTGTNGTTTTCCAGTTTATAAAACACAAGCGTTAATTATGTACTTAACTATTGATATTGTTCTTCATTAAGCATGAATATCAGCATACATTAAAGATGAATATTATACTTAACCTACATTTTGTTCATAAATAACACATAATTATGTATATTTTATCCTCGAAATGAACTTTTTCTAATCATGAGGCGAAATTCCCCACAGTAAGTGTTATCGTGCGCGCAAAACGAAAACGCAGCACACAACCGAAAAGTACTCCTCGGGGACCAAATGGTGAAAAACTGCGAAAAGGTTTATTACTGTATATACTGTGACAACAACAGCGAAAACAACAAGCAGCAGAAACAACAAGCAGCGTAAAAAAAACATAAAATTGAAATGAAGTGTAGCGATTTCAAACCAATTGTAATCGATAGCTTATTCAAAAATACATTTACAGTTAATTTTAACCAAATTTTTACTCATGCCTGTATGTCGAAAAAGCCACAAAATCGGATTTTTCACTGCGGAAAATTTTTGCGAAATTTTCATTTAAACTCGCTATATCTCAGACGTTTGTGTATCGATTGATTTGCAATTTGTACACAATAAACTAGATTCTATTCTAAAGAAGATGAGTCCGATTGAACTTCCTATTTATTTATTAAAAACAAAATGACAAATGTTTTAACACTTTTATAAAAATTAAGGAGGTGGTTTTTACAAATGCAAAAGTTGTGTTATGAAGTTTAAAATTGTTGTTTTGTTTTAATGCAGCATTAAAGACAAATATATACGGACATTTTTGGGAAAGTTTCAGGTTTAGACAACAAGTAGTTCTAAAGTTATAACAATATTATGATGACACCCACGAGCGGTCGCTCGCCTCTAGATGCCAAATATTTTTACTGGGCACTTGTACAAGTAATTTTGGAAGTAACATTAAGTGAAATTTCGAAATGCATGAATTTATTAGTGTTATATAACTATTACTAAACTTAATAGACATACTTACATACGTAAATACATACATAGTAAATATGCACGCAACTCCATACATAGTCAAAATAGTTATTCGTACAGTGATTGTTTCACAATATTCGCAATGTTTTTAATAATGATTGTTCGGTAGTTTTTCACGAAAATATAGTTGATATTTTAACAAAAACCATACGAATTAAATTTTAAAACTTTTTGCAAAACTTAAAAAATTCTACAAACTTTCATCTATATTTCAAAATTTTGACTCACAATTCTTAGAGAAAAATTGCGTTGATTTTTGAGATTTTTTTTCTCAATGGTGTTGAACGTTTTCTTCCATGCAAAACTACATTTTGCTCATGGAAGCAGATATGTAACAACCTTGAGAAACAAATTCTAAAAAATCAAAGGTAATCTAAAGCGACTTGAAGCTTGCGATTTATTAACTGAGATTGAATGAGCTACAACCCTGCATACTAAATTTTTTCTAAAAACTGTCATTAAAAATATTGATGAAAATTTGTAATTTTTTTAAGTTTTGCGAAAAGTTTGAAAATTTCATTCATATGGTTTTGTTAAAATATGAACAGTATTTTCGTGCGAAATTAACGAAAAATTAAGAATATTGCGAATATTGTAAAACAATCACTGTACGAATAACCATTTTGACTATGTGTGTAATTATATATGTATATGCATACATATTTAGGTATGTAGAGCTTGAATAAGTTATATTACACTGATAAATTTATGAATTTCAACATTTCACTTAATATTAATTCCAAAATTAATTGTACAAGTGCTATGTAAAAATATTTGTCATCTAGAGGCGAGCGCCCGCTTGTGGGTGTCACCATAATATTGTTATAACTTTAGAACTACTTGTTGTCTAAACCTGAAACTTTCCCGAAAATGTCCGTATACCTTTCTACTGAACCAGATTACGTTTTGTATTCCTTCTAGGCCTTCTAGACATTACAAGCCCATTAAGTTAACTATTTGTAGAACAAATTTTGAAATGCATGCACTTTTCGTTGCGAGTAATTGATATTTTTTCAATCTGTTAAAGCTAAATTATTGCTAGAGACCTGTGCAACAATTAAAATTAAAAAAAAAATTCATTTAGAAAATTTTTGTAGTGCTTATGAAGCAAAATGTTGGAAATTTTTTTTCATGCGTTTTGAACATATTTTCCACAAAACTAATGGCCTTATTCATAAAAACTATAGTAGCTTTATAAAAGGTTTATAAATTGAAACACAGGTCTCTAGCAATAATTTGGCTTTAACAGATTGAAAAAATATCAATTAGTCGACGATTTATAGCCAAAATCCCATATAAAGAATAAGCTGAAAATCGGCATTTGACTCCAAAGTTCGAAGGTCGATTAAAAAAAAAATTCGAACCAACATAAACAAACGCCGCGATACGGGTCTTCTAATTTAGCCTCTATTTTCACCCCTCAGTCTCAGAATCGACCTAACTTTTGCTAACCTGAATTTGTTCCACAGTGTTATTGAATCATGGTTAGCATATACGTGTGAAAAGCGTATAGTTGAGCTGTATGCGGGATATGAAATGCCAGCTACTGATTTAGAAGAAAATAATAAAATTATAGTTTAAAAAACTAAAACCTCCCTATTATAATTGCCATTCGTACTGTCATCAGGTATAGTAACTTGAGACTAGAAATCGCTGCAACTTTTAGAGGTAATAATAATAATAAAAATCAGAACAGTTTTTGACACTTTCGATACCAGATGTAACAACACGAAAATTTTGTTTTTGCTCTGATAATGCTACTTTCTTTGATATGCCTTGGGCCCAATGAATTTATTTTTCATACATACTATGTACATACATATGTATATATTTCATGGAAATTATCATTAAATAAAATTTCGAAAAATATTTATTTCTGCAGTAAGAACACGGTCATTCCTTTTGAATTTCGTGATATGAAGTCGTTCATGAGTTCATGGATTAGAACGCAATATTACTACACGGTTGAGCCGTTTTTGGTGCATTGTCGAGCGCAAATAGTGTTTTACACAACGCAACACAGAAAAGCCCCTCTCTTTAGAACATGACGACCCTGGAATTGTAACAAGTAATCTAATGAAGCGTACATATTGAGATATTGAGTAACAAGTCCCATATACAATTCGTTTTCAGGCAAAAATTACGCAATACTTATCTTTCACAGATCCTGGATTTTGCTCTGTGCCCCTCATTATGCACAGAGCCATATCTTTACCGCTATTGAGTCTGCATTCTTCAAAATCACTATTATAAAACGTGACGATTTTCTTCAAATCTACTGTCTCACCAAGAATGCACTTTTTTATAATTTTATAAAATGTTGCCGATTCAGTATGAAATCTACTTTTATTAAATGATAACTTCTAACTTGGTCAAAAATTGTATAATATATCTTCCGAAAATACACTTCAGGTGTGGTTAATACAGGACTTCCAATTGGACTTATTTTTCTTCTAAAAATTTTCAGGTGGGTAATTTCCCACCTTTAAAAATTTCAGGTGCGTAGCACTACCCACCATACCTACGTCTTCTACCGCCCCTGGGATGAGCAACCAAGTTATGTCAGTGATTCTCCTACAAGTTAGGTATGAAATTATTATGTTATATTATTGTATGTACATACATTTGTGGCAAATCAGAATTGTATTAACTTGGTTAAATTATTTCAGAAATTGACGCCGAAGGCAACGATCAATCGGACTGGAGTATCTGTGGTGACGATAATGGAGATATGGACGACGATGAAAATTATTAGTTTAATTAAATAATACAAAAATACATACATACATATTTGAAATCTTACTTATCTTAGTTTTGTTTAGTTTCAAAAATTTTGTATCTTTTCAATTTTTTCTTGCTAAACATAAATTTTTTTATAAAATTTGAAATATCTTGGGAAATAGACGGAGAGCTCATGACTAAAAAACTCATCATACTTCAGATCGATTGAAATTTTTTGTGAGCTTAGCTTGTTAATATATAAATCGAGATCTGGAGGGCTGGCTGCTGAACAGCGGTCTTGATTATGTGTTTTTAGCGATTAAAGATGTCTATGAAAACCGAATACTCAACATACTTCAGACGATTTGAAATTTAGATAGAATTTTATTTACAGTGTATATAAAATTAATCCAACATTGCCTGGCATTTCTGGTAGTCTTAGAGTACTGCCAGCCCATGTTGAAAGTGCATTGTTGCACCTATAAGTCATCATACTTCAGATGACTTGAAATCTTGATAGAACTTTATTTACAGTGCATATAAAATGAATTCAAGGTTGCCTGCCAATTCTGATTGTCTTAGAGTACTGCCAGCCCATGTTGAAAGTGCATTGTGTCACCTATAAGTCAACATACTTCAGATGACTTGAAATTTTGATACAATTTTATTTACAGTGCATATAAAATAAATTCAACGTTGCCTGCAAATTCTTAGGTCTTAAAGTACAAACAGCCCATGTTGAAAGTGTATTGTTGTACCTATAAGTCACGAGATTATTATGTGAGTAACGATTCGATACTTCGAGTCAGGGGTTGTATTTGTTACTCAGTAAAGAATACATACGGTTTGCTACAGTTCTATTAAATAACTACTCGCTCGAGGCGACAAACTTGAAAAACTTGAAACTTTACAAAATTGGTAATTTTTTTTCGATTGACGCTGCACCAGTTGAGAGGACTTTAGTATTTTTCGGGGCTGCAAATTTCGGATGTATCCTCCTGACTTTCATCTTCACAATCTAGCATCATGGCCATATCGCTGTTTAAACACCGTTGTGTTCCAATTTGTAGAACCAATTCTTTTGGTTGTTTCAGAATTTGGAGAACCTGTTACGACATCAGCGTTTTTCGATTTTAGTTTTTGTAATTCATTTTTAATCCTATCTTCTGTGGCTGGTTCGAAAAATGTGTGCTTATAGCGTAGCGACGTTGTGAATAGGTGGATATGGCTAATAAATTGTTATTTTGTAGGAATGGAAATTTCGAAGAAAATTTTGTTTTCAAAGTCGTGACTGCCAGCAGAATTAGTTTAAAGTCTTGTTATTTTGTTAAAAAGGTACCGGGCGTTTTATAATAATTTCAATTATTGGAATCACGGACGATAAAGGTCTCATATCTGTTTAGTTCCCGGGTGACTTCTTGGAAAGGTTCACCTGTAATGAACAGCTTGTAATCAGTTTTTTTATTAGTTAGCTGAGCTTGGCTTTTCCTAGTTTCAGGCAGCCACAATTAATTACCTACCGCTGTCGGTACGATAAGCCATCAAATCCGTTTTGTTGTTCCATTCCATGCGCACAAAGTGTTTTGATATATTTTTTGGGGCACTTGCACAATATTCGCATTCGCAAAAGCTCCGCGAATGCGAATGCGAATGTCAAAATTTAATGAAAATTTTATGAAAATAAATTAATTTGTCAAAAAGTTCTCACTTTTTTACAAATTTTTGTGGCCGTACAAAGGAAAGGTTGGGCGTTTTCCCCAAAACCACCATCTTGTGATAAAGAATATCATTGGCTTAAACTCACAACAATTTATTAAATAATTACTTTCCAGATGTTAAAGGAATAGCTTTTAACGATCGAGAATCGCTTAAAATTATATAACAAAATGATAAATTGAAGAAATGAAATCATCACTGACATCGAATTTTTCAATTTCACTTCCCAATTTCATAGAACAATATATGAATTTCGCTGCTAAAAATGTTAGATTATTGAACATTTTGTTTAATTAGAATCTTGTTTAATTGTATATTTGATTAACACAAACAACCAGTTACTTAAGTAGCATGAGTAATCGAATAAAAGTACAGCTCTATTATTGTCCCATCTTTAGAATATTTGACATCTGGGTTAGAATTACAAATGAGTTCAACAGGTTGTTTTGGATAGATTCACAAATAAGTTTGGTAATTAATGTTTTAATGTAATCATTTTTTCGCTCATATTTTAATTCTGACATTAAATAGATGGATAAGTCAGT
>NW_016164128.1:0-33159 GCF_001687245.7 Rhagoletis zephyria | reverse complement strand
TGTCAGCAGTGAGGCATCGATGCGGGATGCATTCCATTCGCTGCTGGGTAGACGCGGACGCACACACACTTGCACACAGCCATACAAATGTACATACATACATATGTATGTACATCCATTGGCATGCGAACAAGGAAATAAACCTCCCAAAAGCAGCAGATACAATTTAGCTGCTATTACAGAACAATCGATGAGCGGTGGTAGATACGACTAAATAGTTCTAGTTGTGAGAGAGTGTTGCACAGTACTTTTTGTTTTGTTGATTTGCACTTTTTTCGCATTTTCTAACATTTCATTTATTGCAAGGATTAGAGTGCCTACAATAGCGGGCAATAGCAACAAGAGTAAGCAGCAAACGGCAAATAGCAGCAATCTAGCCGAGTAAAGCTACATGAATTGAAGCATTCATATAACGATACAAGACAGAATAATACATGAGAGAGGAAAGAATGGACGAAAAAATATGCAAAATAGGATAACAGCACAGGAAAACAATGCAAACAAAATTTTAAATGTTCGACCAAGTGCAGCCAGCACCTAACGATGGGAAAGAAGTATTGCAGAAAATATAAAAAAGAACACATTTTAGCATAGTCTTTACTCAAAGTGGCTCATAAGACAAAACTCAATCATAGCAAACATACCTAAAAAAGGCTGACTTCATAATAAATGCATCAATGCAAAGCATTAGGGTGTTTCATATCTAAACTTTAACGCGAGTTTACATGAAAAAGAGAATGTTCTAAGCTAACTTTGGCCCGCTGAACACGAAAACAATACCCTTTTCTTCAATGAAGCGTTTTCGAAATTTTTTTCGTAAACGTGTTTTTTGGTACTTTTCGCAGTTAATCGTCAATATTTCCTGAACAAACCATCCAATCGACGACCTGTAGTTCGAAAGGTATTCAAGGTGTTAAGTATATGTGCCGTTTACAAAAATTTATAATTTGGCAAATTTAAATAAAAATTGTTATTGTTACTTCCTTACTTACTACTATTGAAAAATACACGTTTTTAATTGATTGCTTTTTGATGCATGCAAATGTCAGTGATCCATAACATCTGAGATGCTCATCCGATTTTTATGATTTTAGGATCAAAATATCGAAAAAAAATTTACTTTATCAAAAATTTCACTTTTGTGGTTCATAAAATACAGTCATTGTTTCCTGATGATGTAGAACAATTGTTAGCCTAATGAATGGCGAAAGGTTGAAATAATATTTTTTTCGGTAAAAAGTGACAAAATATTGCTCAAAATGCACAAATGAATCCTGATGTATGTATTTTTTTTAACAGATATTCTAGTTTTCATTGAAAATTCAACGATATATTCGAAATTTTAGAGAACAATTTAGTGAAAACCCCCTACTTTTTAGGCAAAATTTTGAATTGAAAATTTTGTAAGGGGTCATGAGCCAATTCGGCAAAACGGTTAACACAATTGACGCAGATTTCCCACGCAAGGATGCACAGCTAACAATGGATCTTATTTTCAAGGATTACAAATCTGAATAGTGCCTCCTTTATGGGTATTGGGAACAAGCACTTCTACCCTTCCCCTTCTGGCGAAGAGCACAACATCAGTAATCGGGCAGCCCAGTCTCACTAAACCAAGCGCTAATTATATTCAGTGCTCTTTGCAATTTCCTGCAAACAACTGAGAGAGAATGCCCTGTAATAAGGCAGGCCTAATCGTCTGCATAAGCCGGAGGACAGCATCCACAATTAAAAAAAAGGAACAGTCCAGCGCCTTCGCCTTGGTCTGCAGGCTGTATCGGAGATACAGCCGCTGGATTTAAACGTAGAATACGTGGTATGGTTAAGAGCATATTCATATATTCATATATTAGAATTAAAAACAAAAGCACACACTAAGAAAAAAATATCGATAACAAAAGCGATAATAATATCGATACCAAAATGGGAAAAAAAACATTGATAAAAAATCGATATCAAATTCGATAAAAAAATCAATAGCAAAATCGATGACAAAATCGATAACTAAATCGATTACAAAATCTATCAAAAGATTACAAAATCGATAGCAAAATCGATTACAAAGTCGATTACAAAACCGGTAAAAATATCGATAACAAAAGCAATAAAAATATCGATAGCAAAATCGATAAAAATATCGATAATAAACCGATAAAAATATCAATAACAATATCGATAGCAAAATCGATAAAAATATGGGTAACAAAACCGATAAAAATATTGATGACAAAATCGATAAAAATATTGACAACAAAATCGATAAATACATCGATAACAAAATCGATAGCAAAATCAATAACAAAATCGATACAAATTCGATAAAAAATATCGATAACAAAATCGATGAAAATATCGATCATTATATCGATAAGTTTCGAAAATATCGACGGCAAAATCAGGAACAATATCGATAACAAAATCGATACAAATATCGATAACATAAGCGATAATAATATCGATAGCAAAATCGTTGACACCATCAATAAAAATATCGATAACGAAATAATTACATTTCAGCGTAGCCTCCATATCGAAACGTAAGACGTATTCTATGTCAAAAAAGTAAAAACGCAACCGATTTTAATGCTCATATAAAATTTTTTTAGATCTAAACCAAATTAGTATGGAATCACCTTTATAACAAATAATTATCGAAAACTCACGTGGTCTAAAGTTATCCGCTAATATATGTACACACTTAAAAAAACAGTTCCGATGAATTCGTAACCTTCACCCTTTTTCTGAAGTGGGTTAAAATACACACACTTTAGGAAATGTACAGATTTTAGCATATATTTTTACAAACTCACAACCGTCGGTTCACAAATAGCTTAGTTATGTACATATGTATGCAGATTTAAAAAATCACATTGGGAAAACGAAGTAATGAAAACCGAGCGAAAAGCAACAAAAATGCATTTTTTAGTGCAAAATTACATCAGAAAACTGCCACAAACACTCCCTTTACCTCAGGGAAAACAAAACACTACTCATCGACTTGGAGAAGTGGGTGGAAACGTTAAATGCCGGTAGAAGCTGAAATAAAATTCCAGCTGCAAGAAATGGCATGAAAAACGAAGACGCATGGGAATTCAAATGAGTGTAAACTGAAAAAATAGCAAAAGGAAAATTAAAAACTATGTAGATGAAACCAAAAAGACCTCACGTCGATTGCCTTTTGGCCGCATTGATGTTGGCAATGTCATGGCATGTGTTTTGGTCTCTACGACTGTCTCTGGGAATTCTATACTCATAGTTCAAGAAAACAATTGCAAGCTGCGCTGAGATATCTACATACATACATACATATGTATGTATGGGCTTGTCTGAACTCAGGCATGAGTATGCAAAGAGGAACCATCCTTGTAAGTCAGTGAAGTCAGTAGGTGATACACAGGTGTATGTATTTTATATTCATATACTTACATACATAGGTATGTTGTATGTATATACGTAGTATATACATATGTACATGCATATGCACATTTGCTTTATGTACGTGCTCGAGTTGCACGTGTGCATTCGTGCAAAGCTGAGAAATTTGTGTGGACAAAACACTTGAATGCCAGCAGGTAAATTGCCCGCACAGTTTGACGGATACACTGCATTTCCATTAAGAGTATTTTTGTTTTTTACGATTTTCATTGTTGTGGCTTTGGGGCATAATAATAGAACCAATGTGTACTAGCATACAAATGTATGCCCTATGTATGTCGGAGCCCTCAACCGACAAAACATTTCCGTTAAACTCGTGCAATTTTCGGTTAAATCAAGTGCACTCAAATGAACCAAATATTTAAATAAACTTTATCTAAATATTACTTAGTAGAAGGAAAAGAGATACGAGTGCGATGGCAAATAATGAACTGCAATGTTCTCTGCCAGCGCACCAGCCTAATAGTCATTTTATACATTGCATTTTTAACGAATAACGGAATTTGGCTGCGAAATTTCTGACAGTATGCCGGATTTGGAGTTGATTTGCATAAATTGTGTGCGAAAATTGTGCATGAAGGTATATTTGAAAGAAAGAAATGGTATTGATTTTACAATCAGAAGCGGAAAAGTGGGAATCTTTGATCTCTTTGTTTATACCTCACAAATGCCCGATTTGTTACATATTTTTTGGCTATACTTGTAAAATCTGCAGTTGTACTTTTGCTCATAATTTTGGGTATAAGAGAATGCGTACACGTTCACATTTTGACTTTTTAATAGTTGTGATCCCCTATGAATATGAACGTACCATTTTTTACCAGATTTTACTGGAAATCGATCTCGTGCTCGGTTCTCTGGCAACTGAGAGGACAAATAAGAGAGTTAATAACGTCCTCTCTTTGTCAGCTATGAAGCTACCACTTTTAGTCCGAAGATTTTTTTGTGGTAAGTTCTGCAGTATTACCAGTATGGTAAATATTTCCAACGATCAGCTGTAGTTTGTTTGACAACCTAATAGTAAACAAAATAAAAGTTTACTTTGCTAATGCATGTTATAAAATATTGAATTACTTCGTTGAGTGGATTTGAATAAATTATCAAGTATTTTTGGTTATTTATTTGTATGAACTGAGCGTGTTTACTTACAAAATAAGCGAAATTTTACCAGAAAAATTTGGAGGTTATGTTGAAGTTGTCAGAAGTTACCAGTCTTTACTAGAAAGCGAAGCCGTACTTTTCAGTGTTACTCTCTCTCGCTGTGAGCAAATTCAAATTTTTTGACAGTTTTACTAGAATTAGTTCGAGAAATACGGGATCAAATCTAACATTTAGGCTTTTGGGTTTTGCTTTATAAAAGTTACCAAAGTGTTACATTGCCAAGAGTGAGAAAACTATTGCGAATACACATGAATGTAGAAATATCGATAGATTAAAAACATCAATAAATCGAATATTCTATATTATACAATACGATATCAATAAATTAGTCGGTTGCCGCCAATTAACAGAAAAAAATAATAATAATTTCACAGAATACATATCAAATTTCGCATCGAATAAAGGAAATTTTTGGTCGAATTTTAACTAAATCAGCTATTCTGTGGCTTATACTAATATAAGGAATATCGATTTTTTACAGGCTTTTATTTAACTTGCAGTGTTGCCAAATTTTTTTCAAACAACTATGAATTTCCGCACAAAAACAGTATTTTCGACCAAAAAACTGTAACCTTCAAAAACGAAAAGATTTTAGAAAATTAAAGTTTTTTTATTCTATTAAGCATAATTATAAAAAAATGATTAATTTAAAACAAAATTACATAAACCAATTTAAACGGTTAACTAAGTAACAAAAATTTACTTTTAATGAAATTCAGTTTTATTATTTTTCGTAAATTGCTTTGTTTCTTATTTTGAGCACTTCATTCGATACCTCAAATTAAGTACGTTTGAAGAACTTTTTTAGCCTTAAGCCACGAGGTTAAAACTTAACGTTTATCGCGAGAATCACTATGTGAGACCGGTTGAAATTTTACAAATAAAATTTATGTTTCAAAAATTTAAATCAATTTTTGATAAACCATTTTTCAAATAATTGCAGTAGTTAAAAATTTTGTTTTTTTTCTGGCAGCACAACCGAAAAGATGACTCACAATTAAGGTAAAGGCTGACAATTTCACGTTAAAAATTCACGCATGAAAAATTAATACGCTTTCCGTTGCGCAGCCAAATTGCAGATATAATAATAACAAGTACATTTAACATTGCCTTCATTTGAGTTGCAATCCCTGCTATTTTTTTTTTCAAATACACTCATTTGTGGTGGCGGTAAAATAAATAGAGAAGCGAAATTTTACGATGTTTTGACTACTTTTCTTTTGTGTATTTAATGTTTGTTATCTTTTTTGTATAAAACTTAGTAAACTACAACAAATTTTCATCAAAATTTCAATTAAATTTTCGAAAAAACATAAAACTTTGTATGGAAGGCAATGCATAACTCCGCCAGAAAAAAATATAAAATAGTAAAGGGGTCTTTTTTTGGAAACTTAACACTTTGTTATACTAAAATTTAATAGGCCATAAAACTGCATACAAAAATTCTTTCCAAAAATGCTGATTAAGAAGTTTGAAATTTTGATCAAATTTGGTTGAATTTCCCTAATTATTGTACAAAGCTTGAAATTTAGACTTACATTGTTTTTGTTAGATAGTGAGCTCTACTTTTATATAAAAATAATAATAAACATTAAATAAATAAAAGAAATATAGCCAAACCTCGTTAAAATGTCGCGTCGCTATAAATTTTTCCGCCACTGTACTTAGATACATACATGGACATGATTTTAATAACGATGTCGAGAAATCACCATAAACAAGAACTATGATTTTATATTTTTCTGACACACTCGCTTTTACCGAACTCATCGTGCTTACACCGACCAGCAATAAATGTAATTTATTGTTGATGACGGTTATGCGTTAAAGTCAAGTGTCTAATTTTTTGGTTGCTGTTGTTGTTTAAACTAAAATGCGAATGCCCCGCTATTTATTTTATATGTATTATTAATATTTGTTGTCTGACTTTTGCACCCCTTTCCAGTTAAAGAACGCAATACTGCTTTTTTCTGTGTTTGTTGGCTTGACACTGTATGTAATTGTTGCTGTCACTGAATGGCGGTGGCAGTTTCATGTGTTGGCGCATGCACCAGTTATTCTATTCGTATTTTTGACGTTGCTGCAGTATTCCTCGCGCACTGTGTGTATAAATATGTAGCAAAAAAAGGGCGTAAAAATTGTAATGCATGCAATGAAAACATGTGTACAAAAATATTTATGTACATAATGGGGTCAAGCTGGGTCAAACTTTCTGCTGAGCGCTACAACCTACATAGGTACATAAGAGCAAGTGAAAATTTGCATGAATCTATAGATTTTTTTAGTTTATTCTTGTCGAAGCGGGAATATATGCTATTTTTAGTTTTTATTTGTGTTCATAAACTAAATAAAATAAATAAATATGTATATAATTTTGCTCGCGCCGGTCCAGCAGTCGCAAACGCCGAGTGATCAAAGCACTGAGGTTAGACCTTTCTTTTTTTTTTTTTTAGTTTTTGGTTTAATTTTCTTGCTTTTTTTATTTAAATTTTCTTTTGATTTTTAGATTTTAGTTTAAGAGAAAACATGTTTTTAATCTCATTTAATTTTTATAAACTTATTTAATGTTCCTTTTTCTGTTTTTAATTTTTTTTTAATTTAACGTTCCTTTAATATTAAAATTTTATTGTTTTAAACATAAGACTTTTTAATTCAATTTAATTTATAGAAACAAAGAAAAAATTCTTTTTAAATGCCCTTTAATTTTTACGATCTTATTTAATTTTTTCTTTTTTAAGTAAATTTTCATTATGTTTCTAGGTTTTATTATTTAAAAAAAAAAAGTATGTTTAATGTCATTTAATTCAAGCAACTTGTTTTATTTGCTTTTGTTATTTATGGCCTTATAACAATTATGTATATTAAACAATTTTATTGAGCTTAAGGCCGTTAGCAGCTGGCTGGATCAGCTTGGGTCGTCGGATCGAATCCCACTGAAGAAGTCTGATGAAGAGATGTGGAGATCTCCAAAATAGCTATCACATATACCATTTTTATAAATGATTGCTGTTTTTCCACAATAGTTTTTTCATTAAAAACGGCTTCAAGCTCAGGAAACTTTTTTTTAATTAGTTTTAAAAATTTTTTAATTCTATTTGTCTTTTAATTTATAGTTTGTATTGTTTTGAAAATAAAAATATTTATATTTTTTGCTCAAAATTGTCGTCTTTCCTCCAGTATGACGTTTTCCTCATCTACTTGCAAATATTCAGCGGCGGTTGTTTTTTCCGAAAACCATCCCTAGGCTATTTAACTCCTCTCAGCCGATTTAACAGTGGCTAGAGTACACTTATGCGAGAGTTTTTCGCTGTGTCGCTGTCATACGTACACCATGCCATGCGAATCTTTTAATCTGATTATGGATTCATCTATCGAGAGAACTGCATGCAGAAAGCTTTAAAGTTTTAGTAATGTATCTTAATAAAAATCATGTCTTTTTCCAGGTTTTTCGTACTGATGTATCGAATTTTGCGGGCGGCTCTACCATACTTTTGGCCTTATTCAATCGTTTTCGTATTGTAAAGGTCGAAGCTGCAATTTTCCCATCAATTATGAGCTGAGATCAAATTTCTGGGAGAGATTTTAATCGATCATCATCGGGCACATAAGTTTATTGACTCAAAAAAATTTTGCGAGGCCTTGGTTTGGATGTTTTGATGAAGCCAGTACTTTACTTCGAAGAAGACTGTGAAAATACTATAGTTCAGTTTTTCGCCAAGAAGATACAGTAACGAGTGCAGCAGCCGGATTCCAACTTTCGAAATCGCTAAAATACTAAAGCTAAAATTTTATCCGAATTTTTGCGATTCTGTTCTCCCTGTCGCTAAAAATTGCCTAGCCTAAATTTTAGCACCTTATCCATTTTTCCTTTTAATTACAAAGTTTTTTCAATATAGCTGAGTAGTTTAAACGATCAACAAGATGAAAATTAGCTGTGATTTGTTGAACAATTTTTTTAGCAGCAATTATTTCTAGTAGCCAATTTCTAACTAGTTTAAACGAATCGCAAGGTTAGCCACATTATCTGTCGAAACAATTCACTCACTTTATCCGGTTAATTTTGTTCATCGCTGAAATCTCCCCATAAATGTATCAAAAATGGGATTTGTAAGGATGCCTTTTAAGATAGAATCGCAAAAATGGCTAAAATTCATTTAGCATTTTATCGCGATGGAATTTTTGCTATAGGAAAATTTGGAATCTGGCTGCTGGATATCGGTCAAAGGGAAATGTACTCCATTTAATAAATACCATTTAGAATATGAGAAAACCCGAAATGAACCAATGAATAATAATTTTTTTTTTAATCTAATTCGGGTGAAACAATAACTTGCTATTGCTGTTCATTATTTTCTCAACCATACTAAATTCAGTGTGTTCGGGCTACATATGTACGTATCTACATAATAATTAAAGCAATATTGCAGCCTTGTTGCTTTCCTGATGTTCTGTTTCGTTTCATAGAAGAAAATAGAAACTTGAGAACTTCTTCGCGATTCATTAATAGTCTATTTTAGTCCTGACATTCTACGCCTTGGCAACCAATACGCCTACATAAACGTACATACATACATATATACAACATACAACGTATAAGTGAACTGGTGGTATATTTAATAGCACACTTATGCAGCTTGGATTCTATTTTTAACTTCCGACTATTTTGAGCGCAAATATTTTTGTATTTTAATAATACAGGTGTATGCCAGGGCGGGAGCAGTGCGTGTTAGACCAGACATCCTTGCGTACTTATGCGCACAATTCACGGAATTCACTCATCTATTTAAGTGCAGAAATAAATCTACAAAGCTGCTTAACCACGATCTATTTGTTCTTAATGAAATCCTTTATTTTTCATTGGCAGCCAAGCACCATTTGACCTTAATCGCGTGCGCTCGTTGTTTTCGAAACGTCGCACACAAGGCAAAAGTGACGATTTAGCTGGACAAAAATAATTAACTAATAAAATTGATTTGGGATGCGGGAAATTAAAATTATATAATGGTTTAAAACTATTTATGCAAAAATAGCAGCATTCATAAAAATATAAATTTACCGACCCCTGCGAAAAATGGTTTTATCCACTTTGATCTGAAACATGATGTTTACATTTTGATATTTAGATGAAATAAATAATAGTAGGAGAAAAATATTGTACAAGTTGACCTTGGAAAACATGGGGGTTTCGTAGCAAATTAAAAATTTGGAGATTCATCGTTTCGCTTTTGTATATTTATATTTTTTATTTGTCAATCAGCTGATGCGAATAGATTATTTGGTAGCTGCAAACAAAATACAATTACTACCATGATACAAATAATTAAAGGTAGTTTCACGTTTTCTTCTTATTTGCCATTCCTCTCATTTGACGTAAACTGTGCTTTTGACGCTATCTTTTATTGAAGAAATTAAAAAGTAGTTTTTCACTCAAAAAAATAAAATAAAAATATTTAAAAAATTATTTGAAAAAATATATTTCGAGCATCATTTTATAGCGGGCTTTTAGTGACTTATTTCTAAAATTAAATGTTAAACGGAAGGTAAGTAAAATACCCGTATTACATTAGGACTGTTCAGGATCTTGTGCATATGCTCTTGCATTTGCATATTCGGTGAATTTGTTAATTCACAACAATAAAATGCACACGGTTGTCATGGCAGCAAGCATAAAATTTGCAAAAGCAATTCCAACTACAAATCCAAGACCATTTCCAGAACATACTGAACAGCCCTATTGTGTAATACACATAGAGAATCTCGTCGATGTTTTTGCAAAACCGCCCATCGACCAGTTGCAAAACCGCCTAAATCGCTGTCATGGCAAAAATGAGATTTGTTAACCCTGAACTCCAGGCATCGAGATTTATGCATACAAATAGTTAAATCGTTTTTGAAACAACAGAAAAATGCCTTTAAAAAATATTAAAATTTCCAAAACAATAATTTGTTGAGGAGGCATGGCTACTTTAGTAATTTACGAAAAGTAAAAACGTCATAAGCACAGTTTATGTCAAGAAATTTCAAAGTTAAACTACCTCCTTCTTTTTTTGTATCATGATTACTCCTAAAGTGCTGCAAAGGGACAGCTAAATTTGTGTGGGGGCTTTCTAAACAAATCAAACAATGTTTTTATAAAAAATTAGGTACTCCGGCTATCTTCTAAGTTGTAACTATTTTCTAGTTAATTTTATAGAACTTTTTTAAGTAACTACAATTTTAAAACTATTACACGTAAACTAATGAAGATTAAAGCTTACTTGTAAAAAGTCCTTATTTAATAGAAAAATAATTTTAAAAATTTTCACCCACACATACTATAAATAATACAGGCCTACCCCGTATGACTGATTGATGAGGTGCCTGTGCGCACGATATGCATTCAAGGCAAGTTGCGGGTACTCTAGTAACAGAATGCAAAACGTTGCTTCATAACTATTACTGTCCCTTAGTTAGTCAAACATTAAGGAACGTTCGTACGTATTTTCATAAGACATTTAATATCATCGCAATTTTCGATTTTTGTCCAGCTAAATCGTCACTTTTGCCTTATGTACGTCGGAGGGTATGATGCCGAAATAGCTTGAATGCGAAGCAGCGTGGCATGAAGTGGGCTATGTAAACAATTACGCATAAGGTTCGGCATAATTAAGTGGTACTTACTTATTTTCATATTTTGCTTTAAATTTGGAAAAATTGTACAAAGGGCACTTAATTTACCGCTTTGATAATATTTCGTTTTTTTTTTGTAATTTAAAGTATGTACATAAACTTTTCAAAGGTTTTGTAGAAATTTTATAAGTGAATAAAATGTGTAATGAGTTCACGATTTAAAATCTAATAAATTTTACACCTTTTACCGCGTGTGGTAGTTTTTTTTTTTTATTTCATGGGTAGGTATAAAATTAAGCTCAACGCTTTTGTATTTTATCTTGCATATAGAATTTTTATTTAGGGTGGTAATGCCGTTTGTTTACTTAAACCCTACAAGATTATGAATAAATAAAGAAATACTGGTATGCTGACGGAGAGCCTACATCTAGACAAGAGTTTCGTTTCGTCAACTAAATATATTTTTGAGCGTAGTTAAGAAAATTATGATATTTTCTATTGTACGGAGATCGCCAAATTTTCATATTTAAATTTGTACACCAGTTTAATAGGTCAGTGTTAGTTGTACTAACATTTTTGTGTTGCCTTTTGTTTGCGATATTTAACTTTTAGTCTTTTTGTTTATTTATATGCTACATTCTATTAGTTTCTTCTCAGTAAAAAAGGTTTTCGTATATTTCATGTTTTATTTTGCTTCGTTTCTGTTATTCGACATTTTAAGTTAAAATACACCTACACACAAACTGTTGCTTGCCAACTCAAGGAATATAATACGCTTCGCTCTTAGTCGACCGCCTTGAGTGTACTACGCCGACTTATGTGCATATCCCCGTACATACATACCCAGCAAGAAAAATATCCGAAAATGGAAAGAAAAGTGGATGAAATGCGGATTTACGTCCGTTTACCGATTCCATCTTCGGATGCTTGGAAGATCCGTTTTCCAACTAAAGTGTGCGACCGAAATGTATGCACAGACAAATACCGAAAATGGTTGTGAAGCGGATTTGTTTTTGGCTGTTTTTCTGAAAGTTTTTTGTTTGAATTTATCGTTCAATAGGCTTTCTTTCTATACTTCAAAGATGCTTCTTCATGGTTCGCAAGAAATAAAACAAAAATAACGAATCTTTTTATTGCGTCTGCACCTCTTGGAAGCTTCCAAATGTTCAGTTTGAACTGAAATGAGGACAAAACTGTGGAGAACCTTCTGAAAGGGAATTATATAGGTACAAAAACCCTGTGGAACGGTCCCATAGAGAACAAAATGCGAACAATACTTTCGGGAACATTTCTAAGAGAATAAAATGGGAACAAAAGTCCTCGGAACGTTTTGGCAAAGAGCAAAACGGGAACGAATTTTCTCTCGGAGAACAAATTGGGAACTAAAGTCTCTGGAACTTTCTGGCAAAGAACGAAACGGGAACAAATCTTTAATAATAATCCCAACCCAAAATGTTCTCATAGTGCTCCATTAGTTTGAAATGTTTGAATATTAAAATTAATCAAATAAGAACTGAGAGATAATTAGGCAAATAAAATCAACGAATGGGTTAAGATACGGACCTCTTTTCTTTGCACAAAAAAAGAAAAATTGTGCCATAGATGGACAGTTCACCCTTATGATAAACGATTTGGAAGATGAAATGTTTCAGCTTTCCTCTGCCTTAGAATTAAGAATCGTGGTTCTCAATGAAACGATTTTTCTTCCCAGCACGCAGTCGTCCGACCTTTGTTCTTATTTGATCCTCCTTGAAAACGTTCTCTTATGTTTTTCTCATTGGCAACGTTCCCGAAAGTTTCGTTCTTATTCTGTTCTTCTAGACAACGTTCCCGAGAGTTTGGCCGCATTTTTTTTCAATCAAAACTGGAACGCGTCCTCGGTCCCCAGGTGGAACAAATCAAATAAAATTATTGCTTTCAAATAAGATGATCTTTTTCAAACGTATTTCGGATACTAAGATATACGAAAATTGAAGTCGTTTCTGTACGGTTAAAATACCTAAAACCCCCCTAAATACGGTCTTGCTTAACAGCAACTTAGCGTTGGAAATGGTAATTTCTTTAAAACTACACATCACGTACAATCAAGTTTTGTTGCATTTGTTGTTAATGGCACAAGGATATTACAAAGAACTGCTATGCAGTAGTCGAAGTCGCCTTTTGCAGCCACAGTTACATAAGTAAATGTACGTAATTTGTTTACGCCAGCTCGGCTGTGCAGCGCTCCAGAATTGACGGATAGGTTACTTGCAGTTCAATTTGAGTAGAAATTACTAACTTTTCGTTACGCCACCACTCGCTATCATAAAATGGATTTTTTCATTGTGTTTTCTTCTTTTTTCTTCCATTTGTGAGTGCATTATGACCGACTATGAATGACAACAATAATGCCAGCGAGTGAAAGCGCAACGCGCACACAATCTCAGGCCATTATACTGTAATTAATTAAACAAATATTCATCCTTTATGCCATTTTCCGCGCAACAAATAAACTCATCCTACGCAAACATTCACAACGACAGACAGCGGAGGCAGCACAGCGTGTGACGTCTGTAGGAGTCAGGCGTTGACAGATCCATTTGCAATGACACCCTTTGGCCATTTCATCACTTGCAGTTGCCTGACTCTCTTATGTCTGTTATGTGCCATGCGAAGTAATCACCACGCGAGTGACAAGTGTCATATCTAGTATGCTGAATGGGAAAAATATATGAAATTACTGCTGCATTGCAGGTGAAGGTAAAGTAAGCGTTGTTCAGCAGCTTATAATACGAGGGATGCCTAAAATATTTATGTATATTCAAAATCCATATTTGGTAAATAGCGAAAAATGTGACAAGCAATACAACCTAACTAAGCAAAAAATCTTAGCAATACAAGCATTTGTAAAGAAGTACACACAGCTGTGGGCAGTAAAATAGTAGCAATTTTCGAAATGATATTGTTGGCAACTTATGTTTATTTACTTATTTTTAGTAATTTTCATTTAAAATATAGATTCCTTGATAACAGAAACCACATACATAAAAGTTGCACAAAGTTCAAAAAGTTAATCAAACTTCAAAAAATTTTCATAAAAATTTCAAACTTTTTATTCAGAATTTTTAGAAAATATTCGAGTATGCAGTTTTATGGCCCATTAAATTTAAGTATAATAAATTGCAAGTTTCAAGTCACTAAACCTTACCGTGAATTTTTTAGATTTTTTTTTTTGTCGACGGACATTTTCTTAGATTTCGTTTGTACGATATTTGTATCAAATAAAAGACAACGGTATTTTATTGGCTACAAAACTTCATACTCGAAAATTTTCTATAAATTCTAAATAAAAAGTTTGAAATTTTAATGAGTTCTTTTTTAAGTTTGATTAATTTTTGTGAACTTTGTGCAAGCTTTGAAACTTTTACTTATGTGGTTTCTGTTATAGATCGAACTATATTTAACATTATTATTTAAAATAAAAAAAAAACATAAACAATATAATTCTGAATTTTGAATTATTTTATTGCCCTCAGCTGTGCATATTAGTGTCCGACCGAAGGATCGGCCTGGCTTCGGTATTCGGCTTATTCGGCTGATTTCTTATTTTCGGCTTCGGAAAATGCCGAACAATTAGGCAATTCACAAGGTGTTGTATTTGTCGCGAAGTTAAATCATTTCACGGCAGCTCTAAAAATTTCGTTGTTGTTTCGATAAGAAAAGTTAAACACGACAATGCAACCGTGCAACCTATGTACATATGTATATACGGTGTTATGTGATCAGATGTTTATACTCTGCTTCATATTCATAGTCGAGAGTATTAAATGCGCAAAATCAGGTCTTCATATTCATACTCGAGAGTATTATTTAAATGCGCAAAATCAGGCAATTATATGCATATAAGCTAGTTGATAAATGGAAGAAGTAATTTTTAATAGGGGTCTTCATCTAAAGTGATATGACTGCTGGCAAGCTTGATAAAATGATAAATCTATCTTTTTGATTAAAAAACTGTCAAACTTTGTATGGAAATCTATTTAACCAAAGTTTATCATGTTATTAAACGATTTTGACAGGTTGCCAGCTGTCGCTTTTGCTACGAACACATAAAAAACAAATGAACACAATGGACGAGGTAAGAATAAAACGTAACTACCCATATAAGTTAAATAACCAACAATTTGATGCAATTAGGAAGTTATGTGGCAAGTTAAACCTCGCAAGGTACAGGTCTACAGAGCAAATGCGCAGTCCTTCCTCTTTTATGCATTTAAGCCTGAGTGTAGATGTGTGTTCAAGCTTCTTATCCTCGTAAATTGTTCCCTATTCTTGATATAAACGGTAAGGCTGGCAGTAGAGCACCTTAAGAGCTGCAATTGGATTTTTCGCATCAGTGATGGCCATGCAGGCCATTATCAGTTGGAGTTTACTGAGCTTGCTCTGCATGGACTCCACTTCGGTCTTCTACTACCAGATGGGCGCAGCACATATTTATTGGGATGGGTTTGGAAATGGTATCGTATATCCATCGCGGTTCTAGTATAGTGAACCATATGTACATACATAGCTCATATTTGTATCTCTAGCTTCTGAAACTTTCAAGCCTGCCCTCGTAATTGTGAGTGTGATATACCCACATTGACTTTTCCTACAAGTCCTTTTAAGAACTTTTCCGTAATAACTATACATTTATATCCATGTTTATATTTGTGTACATCTGCCGTAAAAGCTTGTTTGTTCCTGGAATAAAACGAAGTTATTTAATAGCGCCTTGCCTACGAGTGCACTATCTGAACAGACTCAAGTGTGCGTGGGTGTGCATTCTCTATGAAGTTTGCCGCACTCGAAAAAAAGAAATTTTAGCCAGTTAAAGGCGGTGAAGCGTGGAGTTGCTGGCACAATTTCATTTAAAGTTTTTTATATTCCTTGTTGGAGGACCGTAGGTGCAAAGAAAGACTACGTAATAGTTATTATGTGCATGATAGCGCTAGTTGAGCTTTAATACATAGCAGGTATTCGTGCAGGACATATCGACGCCTCCAAACCATACTATGCTAAGTCTGACTAAGTCTTAGGTGACTTAGCATGGTATGGTTTGGTCGTTCAAATATTTTTCCGCTAATTTCGTATAAAAATATGGTTATTTCTATAACAAAAAACATAAAAATATAATTCCTAAACTTTGTGCAAAATTCGCGAAAATACAGCAAATTTTCATGAAAATTTTAAACTTTTTAATCAGATTTTTTAGAATTTTTTGAGTATGCAGATTTGTAGCCCAATCAATTTTATTATAATAAAGTGCAAGTTTGAAGTAGCTGGGAATTACCGTTGATTTTTGGAATTTTTTTCACGCAGTCTCTTCCATACAAAAAATTTTGTTCGAAAATACTTTATATGGAAAAAATGCAAAACACCTTCAACAAAAAAAAATTCTCAAAAATCAACGCGATTTTTGACTAACTCCGAACTTGAATTTTTTAACAGAAATTTAATCGGCTGGTTAGAAAAGATAATCGTTACGTTGAACGAAAAAACCTTCAACTACTGTACATTTCTAAATATGTATAAAAGGGAATCACCCAGTCCACAAAATGAGGAGCGATTCGAAATAAACGCTTCGAGAAAGGACTTTTTCAACAAAAACCTTCTCATTGGAAGCTGTATTAGAAAAACGAAAGTCAAATAAAGACCTTGTCGTAGCTCTGTCTAAGAGAGGGTGAATCAGAACGTAGAGTCTCTGACGTCATTCCATACAAACAAACAGAAGTAAAATATCACGTACGGAAAGTCTATAACTTCAAAGGATCTCAAACAGAGGCTCCGTGAACCCTTTTTTATAATTTTGCCAACTAGGGAATTTTTATGACAGAGGGAAAAGTGAACGCAAAAATTACGAAGCTATTATATAAATATACTTAGTGGGGTCATTCCCAGCTTGGAGGAAGAACAAAACATACTTCAAATCCTATTCTTCAATATGACTGTGAACCCCGCTATCGTGCACAATCGGTGAGTTACACTGCTAGTTTTTTTTTCCAATTTTTGTTGTTTGCCAGTCATTAATAGTTGATTTAGTTTTTGAAAGAAATTCTTATTTAAGACTTGAACAATTTTGTCATTAGTTTATTAATGTGTAGGATGCATTCCGGTGCAAGTAAGAAACCATCTAAGTGTCAAGGGTACTAATAGACATAGACCGTTTTGCAGTATCACTGACGATATATTAGAAATATTTTATGGTAGGTAGAAAAAGATTTTTTTTCTTTATTACTTGAAACATTTATTGGCTCGTGCAGCGAAAAAAGTATCTATACCAAAATCTGTGTGGCTGTCGTTGGTAATGGATTTTTATTTAAATTTTAGTTTTCCTACATTCTGAGTGTAAACCTGTTCGACCGTTATATACAAATGTCCATAACTATGTACAACTTGACAGCAACCAAAGAAAGGATTTTATACCAGTGCATAAGTACATACTTATTTACACTTGTATACGCGCTAGTAATTTTGTTAATTTCTAAACCCACATATTTATGTAAACAATTTTAGTGAAAAAAAATTAATTTTATGGTATGCTAACTATAAAAAAGTGTAATAAAATGAGAGCTGCTTGTGAAAAGCGGCAGCTTGCTGATTACGCACGTAAATACATACAATGTATACATATAAGTACAAGCATACATACATACATACATACATATGTGTGGGCACATTTAAATTTTATTACATTTCCACTTTCAATGGTTTTTAGTAAAGTTGTTGAACTCATTTTATGCATAAACATTTAAAATATGTACATGCAGACTTGTAAGTAGTTAGTATGCACATATACATACATCCTTATAGCCATGAACATTTGCAAGATGGGCGCAAAAGAAAACTGTTACAGTTGAGTGATTTAAGTTTCAAAAGAGTGAATGAATGAATGAGTGAATGGTTGAATGAAAGATATGCTGTAAAATTGCCTTTGTGTAGACAGAGTAACGACGAATATGTAGTAGCGGGGACGGCGGGAAGGTGTACCTCAGAAGGTTAAAAAAGTGTAAATACAAAAGTCATTAATATTACGTGCACTTTTATGTAAATGGTTGGAGATAATTTTGTGTCGTTATTTACTAGCGCTCAGTTTGTAGTCATTTCCGTTGGTTCATGGTTGCTGGGCGTGTTGAGCGAAACACTGGATAAATAATATAAGGTGGGATCAGAGAAATTCAGGAAATCAGAAGGAATGCTTTTGGTGCCTGATTTAAATTAAATGCCCCGCAAATATATATTAATATGTTTTTTTAAGCTAGCTATGTCAATTAAAGCTTTAAAATTTATACATAACGACTACTCCCATTGTGTTTACAATGAAAACAGAAGTGTGCTCTTAAATGACCTGCTCACTCTCTGTCCATGCCTGTTAGAGAGTATTACGAACAGTGTTGCCGGAAGGCTACAAATAAAAAAGCTATATGAGCTTAAAAAATAGCCGGATAAAGCTATAGGCTAATAAGCAGTGGGGACGAAAAAATTTGAACATAATTTTTTTAATTCCTATTTTCGTGTTAAGTGTCCATTAAAAAAAATTGCCCATCATCGCCTTTAATTTAAAGTCAAATGAAGCCGAAATAACTTTTTTCATTTTCATAAGTAGGGGCATTCTCAAACACGTAGCACAGATTGTATGAAATGAAAAATACTATTCCAAATTTGCAAGAGTACGGGAGCTCTATTGTAAAATAGTAGCATGCATAGGCAGCAAGCAGCGAAACTCTGTATCAAATAAATACAAAACAAGTAAAGAAGTATAAGTTCGGGGGAAACCGAACTTTATATACCGGCGCAGGTATCAAATATTGTCGCATAAATTTTCTCTGAACTACCTTTCCATGATGAATAGGGGTGTTTAATCGATTTCAAACGTTTTAGATAACATACAGAGTTAGACTTAATGATATAATTGAACCTAGTTAGATTCAGTGGTTACCGAGTTACACCTTTGTATGTATGTAGTTATAAAGCGGGCGGTGCTACGCCCAATTCGTAAAAGTCTATAGCAGTTATTTATTGTTAGGAGTGTTGTAACTAATAAATTGGAGTAAATAAGCGTACTCAGTTATTCAAATATCGGAGTGGTTATTGTAATCGTCGATTTTAAGTGAATTAGCTCCAGTAGTTATTGATTTATCGCGGTTTTCGTGTTTCTGTAAATTACCGCTATATGGCAGGTGCGTGTGGTTATTGCCCGATTTCAAAGATTTTCAACAGATTTCTTAGCTAGACTCTACCCAAGCCTCGTACCGAGTTTGGTAAGGATTGGTGAAGTGGCTACTGAGATACGGCATTTCATCATAAGTAGGTGTGACCCCACACCCATTTTCCAAAAATTTCATAATGATATAATTTTTTACCACAATTTTACTCAACATAGAGCAAAGAGTTAAACACGTCAAGGACCTTTTTGTAAGAAATCCAAATATTTCGGGTAAAAAATCGCTGAAAAATTCAGTTGCTCTGAAGGGAAGCTGGGCCTTAAATCGTACAAAGTTCAGAAAGTCCCAGATCGGAATGCTGCGAAGAACGTTAACGTAATAAATAAAAACAAAAGGTTGCAGCCAAACTTTGTAAACAAATTTCAGTTATGGACGACGAAACCTGCATATGTACTGGGCGACTTTTACGTATCGTAAATTTTTTAATTCTTTCACTTCTATCTGTGTACATAGAAACAATTTGTTGTACTAAGATTCATCCATTGGCATGTCAAAAGTTTTCGCCATTGGTTTTCAATGATTGTTACCTTATTTAAGGTATAATTAGTATTTTCATTAAATACTTATTGATTAGTCCAATTCATCCAATTGCTATAAAATAAATATCTACATATATTTAACCGCGCTATTTCAAAAATCGAAAAAGGCTAAAAAATTCTAATAATGTTGTCACAATGAATTTTTATTTTTTACCAAAATCACCAGAAAAGGTTTCCAAATGCAAAAAGAAATTACCAAACTTTTTTTTTTGTGCAAAAATGTATATACATACATACATATATCCGAAGACAATGGGTAGCTAACAGATATAAAATTAAAATCCCACACACAGGCGATCAGCGCTTTTCGTGCTTTTGGAGCTCTATTCAGTTATAATTTTTATGTCGGTGTGGTTGGTGTGGATTCCAAACTTCAGCCTGGTCGAAGAAAGTGTAGCCAAAAAATAACTGAAGGCCTCTGATCATTCACAGTGTCCCAACAGAGGATCATCATACGCATAATAACCATGACTGTCAGTACATCGCGATATTGGTTGACAAGGAAAGGTACGATCGCCCACAACCTGCCGGAAAAAGCCGCGCTAGGTTATAGCAATAGCCACTTTTAAACAGGTTTTTACAGAACACACAATTCTAGTAGCTAAATAACGCTGAAACTTTTTTTTTGCACTGTGAAACTTACAGGATTGCTTAGTCTTTCTATAATTGGAAGCACACATCGTTGCACTTAAGTTTAAACAGAAAAGAAATTTCCTTCCAGAACGGGTCCATATTGGCCTAAATATGGAGAGGCGGAACTATTCTACTTAAGAAATATGTGACACCGAATCGAAAAAGTGACCAAATTGAAAATTGAAATTTGTGCAGCCTGTGAAGCATTCCCGGACAGGTGGCTACATCGGATAGACAAAACTATAGCATGTTTAATTGCTAAAATTTCGAAGCCTACTTCTGGAAATTAGAAAACATTTTTCTAACAGTTGTCGCCCCCCAGAAGGCAATGCCAAACCTGCAAGTGAACTTCTGCCATGGAAAAGGTGTTTATATAGAAACCATTGACCATTCGGAGGAGGCATAAAACTTTGCGTCCCTCCTGTGTGACATCAAGGCGCACACCACAAATTTGTGGAGAAGTTCGGCCAAACACGTAAAAAAATGTGTTAGCGCCAAATATTTATTTGTATATATGTATATGCATAGATAACTAGCATATCCGTATTATGGGTTGCATCTATTTATTTATTAACTTCACTATTTATTTCCAGTAAATTTATGTAGATGGGGTTAAAAGTGCACTGGTGCGCGTCACTGCTTTTCAATTCGATTTGCTCAATTGAGTGTGTGAGTCTGTTACTTGTTGGTCACCAATTGGCAATTGTCGACCAGCGCGCAACATGAGGCGTAAGGCATTTAAAGATACAATATTACATACATACATACCTACACTTTCATGCACACTTAAGAAACTTTTGTTTGGAGCAAAAAACGACGGCAACTAGTAGGGGGGTGGGTATTTTATGATGACTGCGGTGTTACGCTTAAATTGCTTAATTGTCAGTTTTATAAATGAGCGTATACATTTATTATAATCTATAATTACCCGTTTAGTCAGCTATTCAGAATCGTTAAGCGGAAAAGTGATGCGCTTATCAAATGGTTTGCAAGGAGACGCTTTACAATGTGTAAGAAGAAAAATATGGTTATGGAGAATGTAGCTTAAATGAAAACTTCATTGCATATTTATGCTTGGATACATGTACATGTGTATCTAAATATGTACATACATAATACGTTTGTATTTAATATTTGTCGAAATTAGCTATTTTTGCTTGCCTTACTCATACGCCTGGTAGTACTTTATATACATAGAAGTGTGTTTGTTAACTCAGGTAAATATAATATTTAGTCCAATCTTTAGCATTATATTCAGTGCAAGGTGTAATGGCACAAATTTACTTTACCTACTTTCCTAACTGATGCAGATGCCATTCTAAAACTTCTAAGGTGTTATAATTTTATACCTGAGACTATAAATTGAAATAAAAAATAAAATAAAAATTGGTCGAAGTTTCCAAAAATTTATTTTGAAATCTTTACTTCCGGTGCGGTGATTCAGTACGAAAAACTACTTCAAAACCCCTAGTTTTAATTTTTACAATTCTTTAGAATTACCCAACACATGAAAGAATTCAAAAACATCCCTTTTTCCTTACGCTTGATGTAAAATGCCCCACCGTTCACTAAAATACAGCTCATTATCTAAAAAAAAAATCATATAAGTCCAAATTTCAAATGTTCTAGTAAAATAAAAAAAAAACGCAATAACAAACTTTTTATTAAGAATTTTTAGAAAATTTCGAATTATGCATTTTTATAGTCCAGTACGTTTTATAAAGTGCAACTTTCAAGTGCCTGAGAATTCGTCTTCATTTTAGAATGTTTTTTTTTTGTTGCTTAGGGTGTCACACTTTTTCTTCCATACGAAGTTTGTTCGATAATTTTTGTTTTTGTATGGAAGAAAATAGTAACACTATTAGAAAACAAAATTATCAAAAATAAACGCGTATTCTTGGCTATTTGAAACTTGTACTCCATAAAATTTAATGGGTTATAAAAATGCATATTTAGAATTTTTCTAAAAATTCTCAATAAAAAGTTTGCTGTTGTATTTTTTTGTTTTAGTTTTTCTAATTTTTCTACAAAGCTTGAAATTTGGACTTATATGGTTTTTGTTAGACAGTGAGCTGTGTGTTTTATAAAAAAATAACTTAAACATTAAACAAAGAAAAGAAAAATAGCCAAAGGTAAATAGTCTGTTCCTATTATTTTGCACATGACCGTATGCACATAACTATATTCATACATACAAACGCACATATGTACAAACATATACATACATATTTATCTACAGACATTTGTGGTTTCTTTTAACTTTTTAGAGATCTATATTTGCCTTCGAGTAGCATTGAGAACTCGAGAACTTACAATTCAATTTTTTTTTTGTTTGAATCCCCCTCTCTCTTATTTATGAACTTTATGACATAAGCCAATTTATCAAAACAGTTTTTTTTTGCTTGCCAAAAATCAACTGAAAAGAAGCAAGATAAAAACAATACATATCAAACACGAGAAATATATGTATGCGAGCAGAAGCTTAAGCCAATTCCGAAGAAATCGAAAGAGAAGTGATAAAGTAAGTGGGAGCATTTGAGCAAACTTGAAGAATCATTTGCATATATGTATAATAATAGGAAGAAAAATGTGAAATATGTGTGGGTTAGCAAATGAGTGTGAAAAAATCGCTAAAGAATAAGCAGACGAAAGTATAAACTTTTATACTTGGAAGCAGTAACAATGGCTACAAATGCAAATGTTCATATGCGTCCAAGTTTCTTATTTTCGTACAATCCCTAAGTATGTATATACATAGGTACATATCTGTGGACATTTGACAAAACAACTTAAGTCTATATTTCACAGACAAGGAAAAGCACTTTTTACCATCAGAGCAATAATTTTTATTTAAATGAAAACATGCAGTTGTTGCAAACAGAAACATTTTTAACGGTTGTAAATAGCGATAAAATAACTTAACATATCTTTCGAATTCCAACATTTTTCTCTTTGACGGTAAAATATGTTTTGCCGACATATGCTATTTTGTATGTCCGTTTAAGATGTTTTATCAAATGTCCGCAGATATGTATGTACATAATTCACTTTTCTTAGTTGTTCTGTATTTTTTTTTTTTTTAACAATTGTGCAGTAAAAAGAATTGATTGATTTTGTGCGCAGAGACAGAAAAAGTTGATTTGTTGCTAATGAAAACAATGATGAGGTAACATGTATCGGCTAGCTGAGGAAAATTTTAGCACAAACATGATTCTTTCACACCCGCTACTGTATATATTTGCATACATATTTATGTAGGTACACTGAGCCAAAAGCACAATGGTTATTTCAACCAAGTTATGGTTTAATTTTTTCCAGGTCGATAAAGCGGATTGTAAGGAAATGATTCAAGTTGCACATTTGAGAACAAATTCGTATGTATGGCAGTGGCTAAACGGGCAGAGGTGCTTGCTGCTATTTTTTTTTTTTTGGCGATGCATAATTTTTATTTTCCTCTGTTTTTAGATTTTCTCAGGGACATAACAGTTATAAGTTTTATCGCAAAAACGTTGCTCCATAATAGTTATTAGATGAAAAATATTTTTTATTTCGTTGATAAGAGCTATAGCACAACGTTTATTTTTTACGTTATCTGATAACTGTTATGCCGGAGAAATATTTTTTCCGTTGCCGATAAAAGTTATTTCACAACGTTTATTTTTTACGTTGCTTGATAAGAGTTATTTTACAACGCTTATTTTTTACGTTGTCTGTTAAACGTTGTAAGATTAGGATTTGATGAAGATGGAGATGGATAACAAGATAAAGATGATGAAATAAAAGTGAGAGAGTGATATAACTCTTATCCGACAACGTAAAGATAAACATCGGGCAGTAACTGCTATCAAGCAACGTAAAAAATAAGCGTCGGGCAATAACAGTTATCAAGCAACTTAAATAGTAAACGTTACGAAATAACTCTTATCGGCAACGGAAAAAATATTTGTCCTTTAATAACTGTTATGAAACAACGTTTTCGTTAAATTTCAGTATTTGGGCAACGTTTTCAATTTCCAAATTCGAGATAACAGTTATTTTTTGTCCCTGGTTTTTCTTAATTACGAAAAAGTCTCTGCGAAGTGCAGAATCAAATCAAACGACGACGAAAATTGATTCAAGTTGAACATTTGAAGACATATTTTTAAAGTGGCTGTAGCTGAGTGTGTACAGATGCTTGCTGTTATTTGCTAATCCCTCCAGAGGCAACATGTTAGAATGAAAATAAAAATTTTTGTTTTGTATCTCCGAATCATGAAAAAGCGTCTGTGAAGTGCAGAACATAAACGTATTCAAACGAAAAATCGCCAACCAAAAGTTTGGTTAATGTAAACAAAATTGCAGTTAATATTACCAAATCATTGTTGAAAATATCAAACAAAGCATTGTTAATATTATCAAATTTTTGGTTGATTTTTCTCTCAGTGTATAGTAAATTGTTTTAGGCTTTGGCATAAAATGTAACAGTGGGTGGCTAGATGCATTTCTCTACGGTAAAAGTTGTGGAATGCTGAATTTTCGCATATACATTCCTTTTCTCTCCTAGCTCCTAGCTCTGTTTTCGGAATTATTGTGAAATTGTACATACTTATCCATAGCTCAAAAAATTCCATTTTTGCATGTTAACCATTTTTCATGCAAAAGAAGCGATTAGAGGTCGCTCAGAGTTTAATAAATATTTTTTTATTTCGAAAAAAAATCAAGGTCTATTTTTTTATATAGAACAATCCTAGGGGGTGAGAGCATTAAAATATCGATTTTACTTTTCTATTTCTAAAAAACCGTTTCTCATAATATGCGTTAGCCGTTCGGAGGCGGCATAAAATTATGTGCCGCCGTTTGTGTAACAGCATCAAGATGCACGCCACAAATCGAAGGATAACCTTGGCCAAACAATTAGTAAACGTTTAAGCTTTAAAAAATTAATAAGCCTAACGAATTTACAACCGCTTGTCTACAAGTGCGCTCGGGTATAAACAAGCAGAGACGCATCAGGCTTTTTCGACATATTTTTGATCGGAACAACAAAAATGTGATTTTGGATTTGGGCGTTTTTTTTAACCAAATTCTGGAATATACAGTTGTTCAACCATTTGTTGAGATAGGGCGTTTTCTAAACGGCAGCTGATATAGATCGATCTTCCACACAGCCGACGATATATGGTGTTTGTTATATAATGAGCTATATTTTTACAAAAAAATTTATTAGTATTAAATAACCAAAAGTGGTCAAAATGTTGAGGTGCTATTATTTTGACTGTATGTGTACATACTATGTACATATATGTATATGTAATTATACAAGTATGTTGTCACCTTCAAATGTGGGAACTGCCAGAGCTGAAAAATTGCATGATTCACGATATCTCAGAAGGCACTTCAAAATTGCTTTTAAATATACATACATACATATGTATATGTATAAAAATATACCAATGTTAGTATTAGGAGCGAATTCACCCTGAGAGAAAAATTGCCATTTCTTTGGTACTAAAATTCTATTGAAAAAAAGATACATACGTATGTATAAAGAAGTAAGTGGTATTTAATTAGATTACAATCGATTTTGTTTACATGATCAATGTTTTTTTTCTAATAATAAATTTTAAGTAGAAAAACTTTTCGTTGTATGTATACACTGCGTTGCATAATTATAAGTTCACCACATATTAACCAGTTTTGACTATTCACTTTTATATGATTTACTTTCAATTATTTTCTTATAAAAATATACATAGTTCATTCTATAACAAACGTTAAATAAATACACATTTCAAACTTTGTGGAAAAATTTTAAAAACTTAGCGAATTTTCACCCATATCCCATGCAATTTTAGTATAATATAGTGCGAGTTTCGTATGGCGACAAAATACCGTTGATTTTTGGAATATTTTTTTTTTTACGGTCTTGTTCAATTTCTTTCATATAAAAAATTTTGGAACATACTTTGTATAGAAGAAAATGAGACACCGTCGCATAGTGATGTGCTGAGTTGTCGGTACCTAATACACGGTACCCAATACTTAAAAAAAGATTTCGGTACCCAATACTTCCTTTTCGGTACCCGATACCGATTCTTTACAGTAAATCTTCGTCACTATATGCATTTAAAGTTAAGAAAAAGATTTCATAACTAATTTATATGATATCGGCCAAAACACTTGAACTTATGGCAACAGAGAAATATAATTTTATCAGTTTTAGCCTTAGTCGATCCGACAAGAAAAATGCTTTGACGTATTAAGAAGCCTTTCAGGGGGAAGATTCTGTAACCAGCTAGCGATAAGTTTCGGATCGATATCGCACTTGTTGGCCTAAAAATATTTCATATCATATGTCAACAGAACCGATACCGATTCGAAAGTTGTCGCTAACTGGTTACAGAATCTGCCCCCCTCTGTTGGCTCCTAAATTCGGGTTTTGATAGGCGAGTCTCTCTGAATCGTTTTTTCCATATTTTTGGCCTATGTACGCTTTTATTCGAAACCTAAATGCTTCGGTACCGAGTATCGAGAGTATTGGATACTTTTTAAATCGGTATCGAATATCGATCAATACTTAAAAATATTGACTCAGCACATCACTACCGTCGCAAACTTTTTTAAATTTCTTTAAAAAAAGTGGAAACATTGGTGAAAATTCGCTGAATTTTTATAATTTTTGCACCAAGTTTTAAATGTGTTTTTGTATGGAGTTTCTATAGAATGAACTATATTTTAATAAGAAAATAACTAAAGGTAAATAATGTAAAAATAAATAGCCAAAACTTGTTAATATGTGTCGGTCTTATAATTATGCAACGCAGTGTATGTGTACGAAGCTTCTGATCCGATTCTTCGAGGCTTTGAATTATACACATTAATTTGAAGAAACCCAAAGATATCTACAATTAGTACCAGCATGAGATGTCTTAGTAAACATTGTGGATATTGAGCGAAAAAGGGGCCTTCGTGCATTTATTTTTTGAGCAGCCTAGTCATTCGAAATTTGTTTTTTTTTTTTTCTATTTTATGTTGCTGCTATTTTTTCTGCTTGTAAATACATACACACGTACATATGCGCAACGTGAAGAAATATCGATATTCCTCTGCAATAACGACACAGACAAAATTAAAAAAAAAAAAATACTCATACTAGTTACTCTACTAAGATACATGAGACGGGTAACAGTAGTACCAACGGGTTCAGTTTTTGGAATTTTGAGTTGTGTTGCTTTTGCAGAAGACCTTCGGTATGCAGATATATATACATGTAAATATGCATACGTAAATATATACATATATGTAATACATATTTATTACGATGATGACCACAAAAATAACGAACAAAAGCAAAAACTAACAAAGAACACAATTCAACCAACCAGAAATGACCATACAAAGTTATACAGCAAACAAAATGAAGCACAAAAGAGAACATTTCAAAATGTACCAAAAATAGCACCAACGCGAAGTTGTAATTAATTTAAAACCTTGTGTGGGTAGAAAATTCAATTGCAAAGAATAAACAGCAGCAGCTACTAGATATGCAGTAAGCTCGCTGTGCGGAGCACAACGAAATGAAATATAAACAAAATGCAATAAAATAATATTGTTTAAAGTATATACATATGTATGGCCGAACTAGTACTTACTTTCTTAATTTATAAAGCAATTTACTTTATAAAATATCTAAAGAAAGCCTAAAAAGCTATAGAAGCTCACTTCAACACAAGTAGTGTCCGGTTAGACCGCTAACTTTTTTCAAGATTCTATAAATATACGACAAGTATCGGTTACCTCCTCGATTAGGAAGTTGAAGATGGCACCGAGACGTATTTGTCGCAAAAAGTAGAGAGGCCAAAATCCGTGAGGGCGAAGAGCTTGAAATGACGGGCGACAGGAAAAACACCCTAACAATTTTATCAGAAAGTTAGTTGACATACGGAAGGTTTCAAGAACACGCCGACCTTCTGTGAGAATATCCACGGTGAGCTAGTGACCGATATCGAGAACATAGTTATATTAGAGGGAACAATCTTCCACCACCATTGGAAGGCCACCGTCAACGAACTGATTGGCTTTAGTGCTGGTAAATCCACCATGGACAGGTATACACCATACGCCAAATCTTGGAAAAAGGCCCACGAGAAGATGATCTGACACACACCATGGCACAGTGGATAAAAACAGGAATTTACTGTTCATAATTCACTAGAGCCTTTATTTTTCACTTAATTTTTTTGATAAATTTTCTAACTAAAAAATTTAAATTTTGTGAAATTTTTTTTTATAACATTTCAAATTTTTCTTCGGATTTTTTTTTCTTTTTGGGGGAATCCTATAATTGTTTTCGACTAGTTTTTATTATGTAACATTTATAAGCTGGAACAGAAGAATTGATTTTCTTTTAAATTGCGACTTTTTCCGAACTTTGCACTAAAAATTTTTAAATTAACATATACAAATTAAAAAATCGGGCTCAACTGGCCTCTTGCTAATTTATTTATAATCTTTCGTTTAAAAAATAATAATAAAATTGTTTGAAAAATGAAGCCTCCAGGAAATTATGCACAATAAATTCCAGTTTTGAATCACTGTGCATCTATTCCAAAGCCACTTTCGACAGCACGAGCAAAATATGCCTTTGTGCCGCGATGACTGAATTTGATTACCTTGCGAAATTAATAAGTTGAGTAATACCAAAAACTCCATAAGTTAGAATTGTGAATGACCTTTCCGAGGCGTTTGAGACCAAACGAGTTTTCAAGCAGGTTTACTCTCTGTCGTGCGATTTCTTTAATCTGATGTTCGAAAAGATAAAAAGAGCTGCAGAACTTAAGTTGATAGTGGCTGTTCTTTTCCGCTGGAAATCTTGTCAAAAATAATGCAAATTTATTTCTAAACACAATTTTGTGTAGCCCAAAAAGTGTATTTCTTAACAAAAAAAAAATATTTTTTTTTATCAAGTTCAGTACTTGTGTACTCAGCTGTCTCCGCGATGTCAATTGGCCAATTCGAAACTACGATTTGAGGCCGTTAGACTTTTTTGTGGGATGCCGTGAAGGACTGATGTTATACGAAGAATCCATTAACGCTTCAGGCTTTAAGGCGAATATCGACCAAGCCATTTGTGAGATATCGCCAGAAACCGTCACCAAGGTATTGAAAAACTGGGTTCACAGGATGCGCTACTGCGAAGCCAGCCAAGGCTGCCACATGAATCAAATCATGTTTTATAAATTATGGGAATGTTTGCTCTTTCGAATAAGTCATTAATATACGGAAGAAAATTGATCCTTGTATTTTTTTTTTTTGAATTTACAAAAAAAACCTCTATATGGAACACCCTTTATGCATATATACAAATCTCTGGAATTTAAAATATACAAGTGGCCAACCTAATTGAGAATTTTCCCAAGGGGCACATACTAAATTATTGATTTACAATAACAAAGATTTAAAAAATTCCATTTAATAGTAAAAAAAAACAACACAACCGAAAGTGTGGACATATTTCCGGAGTGCACTTTTTGCCGCGGACTCTTTTATTTATTTAATTTTTTTCTGAAAATAAAAGAAAATCAACACTGAAAAGCAGTAGAGCTTACTGATCGGTTAGCACATTCGATTCGCTGCACATTGAAAAAAAAGTGCCTGTCAACTTCGAAGTTCCACCTCGCAACGATTGCAAGCGAAAAAGTAGAAGTGATTATGTGCAACCAGTGAATGCTGTTTAAAGCCAGGCAATAGATGAAATCAAAGAGGAAATGGCCAATAACAAAATAAAAACAGCGTTGAAAAAAAAAGTTCCACGAAGATAAAAACGAAGAGTTAGAGAGCAAAGTATGAGTAAGTTAAACACCCATGACCACCAGTTAACTGGCTATGAGACGTATGGCGTATCTCTAATGGCTTTACTATGATGCTCCTCTAACTGCCTCATTGTAGTGGGCAATTGAAGGTAAATGACAGCGATGCGGGTGGGTGTGTGAGCATTCAAGTGTGTGCAAGCGACGCTCAATCTTATGCGCCTCATTACTAACAATCAACAACAAAAAAAAAAAACAAAAAAAGCAAAAAAGGCAACACTCTACACCTCGACAAAAAGTAAAAAAAAAAAAATCGACCATTTTGTGCCGGTAATAATGAAGTTGCTTATGACTCACTGCGTCAGCCATCAAAGCGTACGTTAACACAGAAAATCACAAACATACATACACATGTATGTATCTAAGTAAATATAGTAAAAACCAGTAACTAATTTTTGTTTTTGTATACGTACAAATTTACTCGTACTTGCACTTGTTCCAGTCATTGTTAGCGGTCGTGCGCGTTGTTTTGTTGGCGTGTCATTTTTTGCAATCGCTCTTTTTTGCTTAAATTTTTCAATTATTTCTATGCTTTTTTTCTTGCCTGCTCTTGTCATTTGCACCGTTTACAATGCATCTTAAGTCGCTTGTTGACTGCGATTTCAATGGATTTTATTTTTTTTGTGTAGCTATCGTGTTAATTTATCATATCGATGAAGTCAGACTTTGAGACAGGTTGACGGGAGCTTTTCACTCTCCTCTTTTTTGTTTGCTGTTACAGTATGTATGTAGTTGTATGTATGTGTGTATCTATGTATGTGTTGTCAATGGAAAACTAGGTAACCGAAGTGAAAAATAGCGAGTTTTGAAGAATTTCAATTCACACAAAATACCGCAAATTGATTTTAAAAGGAAGTAACATAAATAAACAGCTACACTGTCGGAACAAAGTATTGGCACAGCAAATTTTTCACAATATATGCAACAATTTTTATTCTAATATTTTTCCGCCAATTTTGTATAAAAATATGGTTCATTCAACAACAAAAAACATAAAAATATAAATCCTAAACTTTGTGCGAAACTCGCGAAAATTCAGCAAATATTCATCAAAATTTTCAAATTTTTAATGAGATTTTTTAGATTTTTTTGGGTATGCAGATTTCATTTCAATTTCATTATAATAAAGTGCAAATTTTAAGTAGCTAGGAATTACTGTTGATTTTTGGCAATTTTCTCTTCCATACAAATTTTTTTTTCAAAAATACTTTATATGGAAAAAAAGTTTAAAATGTTGATGAAAATTAGCTGAATTTTCGCGAGTTTTGCACAATGTTTCGGAATTTTATTTTTATGCTTTTTGTGGTTGAATGAACCATATTTTTATACAAAGGTAGCGGAAAAATATTAGAAAAAAAAAATTTTGCATATATTGTGAAAAATTTGCTGTGCCAATACTTTGTTCCGGCAGTGTACATATAAATAACTGCGCTGGTAGTAACAAAATTATACTTTTTATGCCGGTAATGCATTTTATTTTATAGGTAAAGTAACTTTTTATATCAGCAACATGTAATGAACTTTTTTAGAAAAGTTATTACGCCATTTCTACTATAAAAAATGCATATTTAAATTTTTGAATTTAAGTAAAAATACCGAATTAAATTTTTTGATTTGAGTAAAAAAGCCCCGAAATCAAATTTTTTTATTTAAGTAAAAAAGTGGCAAAACACACCACATAACATGAAAATGATATTTTATAATTATAGGGGAAGATAAAAAAGTTGAAGAAAAAAACTAGTTTATTAGTCCACGTTTATGACTAAAAATACCAAGCAAACAGCAAAGAACTCATGTAGCTACGAAGGAATTATGGAATCCCAAGTTTCCCAGATGATGGGCTGTAATACCTGAACCGAGTTACAGACGAAGCAGCAGAGCCCTAGCAGAGGCCTAGGCCGACTCGCACCACTATAAGCAGAATAAAGGCAGATGTACCCAACGAGTACCTGGCAGGCGGAGGGTTACCTCAAGACTCACGGCACCTCCGCGCACGCCCCCGAAACCCCACCCAACTAACGCCCCTGTCCTTATGGACCAACCCAGTCGGAGTTGCTCACTTCCTGGGTCATCCGTCAGTTGAACTTGGCGCAACGAAAGAGGGAAACCCAACCTAGGCAGGGTTTAGTAGCTGCTGCAACAACAACGAAGTTCGCTCGTCGACTGTTCATCGGCAACAGCGAAAAAAGACCATGATGATCATATGTACATATGTATGTACTTTAAAAGTTCTCGTAATTCTCCCGAGATCGCAGTTTTTATCTTTTAGGTTTATTCTTGCTGGCATTTTCCTTTTTCGTTGTAAAAGCTTCCTTCTTGAAACCTTCATATGTGTTTCAGTAAGCGAATCAACCGGGGGCGAATGTTGGTCGTCGCAATCGCTCTGCTGGGCGAAATTTGCCCTTCACCGATATTGTGGTTTTGCTATTATGTATTTGGTTTTCTATTTTCCTGTAGTGATAACATAAAGACGGAAACATTCTGAAGAAAAATTGCATTGAGAAAAATGGGGAAGCTTTTAGTTTTTGTTAATTGGAATTTGAAATTATTATTATTTTTTTTTTAATTTTATTTGTTTTCTATTCAAAATTTGTTTCTTTTTGCTGTATTTGCATTCGAATTCGATGAAATCCAGGGACTTATGCCCCCTTCTAAAATTTCACCGGAATTGACTGAAAGCGTAGAAAACAC
>NW_016164127.1:0-33166 GCF_001687245.7 Rhagoletis zephyria | reverse complement strand
TCGAAAACTGAGAGACTAGATTGCATACAAACAGACAGACAGACGGACAGACGGACAGACGGACAGACGGACAGACGGACAGACGGACAGACGGACATGGATAAATCAACTCAGCTCGACGTTCTGATCAAATAAGTATACATTTTAATGGGTCTATCTCTTTTTGTTCTGGTACTTACAAACATCGGACCAAAGTTATAATACCATTTCATGCTCATGAAAGGTATAATTACTAACTATTTATATGTATAGTGCAGTGCATACGAGTACACATTTAAAAGCAATTATTTCATGAAAAAAGTTTAAAAAGTTATTCAGCGCTGAGCTGACAAATAAAAGTTGTTAAATGACTAAGTGGGGATTACATATGTAAGTTTACATATGCACTAGGCGGCAAATGAAAGTGTCCACCTTATTATAATAAATATATGTAGACAATATTCACAATTATTTTCATGAAAAATTTTTTTAAAATCAATTATTTATGAAAATATAGTTAATTTGATAATAAAGATCATATAAATCCAAGTTTCGCACTTTATATAAAATTCGCAAAATCTAAAAAAAATTTCATCAAAATTTTCAAATGCTTATTCAGAATTTCCAGAAAATTTTGGAGTATGCAGTTATGTAGTCCATTCAATTTTAGTCCAATGAATTGCACGTTTCAACCGGCTAAACGCATTGATTACGAATTAATTTTTTTTAACTATGCGTTTGCGGTGCAATTACAAAACTTGGCGTTGATTTTTTGACATTTTATTGCTAGCAATCTCCCGAATTTTATTTTATATGAAATATTCATGCTTTTATGGAAAAACTCTTCTCGAAATTCTGAATAAAAAATTTTAAATTCTGATGAAAATATTTTGAATTTTTGTGAACTTTATATGAAGTCTCAAACTTTGATTTATATGGTTTATATTATAGGATGAACTATATTTTCATAAATAATTAATGAAAAAAATTTTTCATAAAAATAATTGTGAATATTATACAAGGTGTATACTTTCATTTGTCACCTGGTGCATGCACGTGTGTGTGTATGGCGACTGAGCTTAAAATGCATTGACTGATCTGTTGATCTCCGTTTAGCTGTCCGTGCAGCGCCGAGGAGCAACAAACGGAAGTTGACCAGCCGGTATAGCAACAAATTTGCTTTTCGTTTAATTTTCATTTGTTTTTTTTTTTGTTGCTGTTGTTTTATTGTTTTATTGTTTCGTTATTAATTTATTTAATATCTTACATTTTTTTTCGCTAAGCAAAGATGCTACTTGCCGATGCTCACAGCCGTTTAGCTTAGCTTCGGTCATTCAACTGTTGCACTGGTTTGCTGCCCACAGCCCACAACCAACTGCACTCTGTTGCGTCTATGTAGCTGCGTAGTTGTTCGTACATATCTACCTATATTTGTATTTGTATTTGGATGAGTAAATAGTAAACATATTTGTATTAGTGTCAAACGCTTCGACAAAACCTGTCAACAAGCCAGCACAACAAAATAAAATAAAAATAAAGCGATGGCCAGTCAGCCTCCCCAGACCCACCGGCAATCTGTGGATTGCTTAACGTCATCATCAGAGGCTCGCATCAGCAAAGTGTGGTCGTTTAGTCAGCCTTTGTTATTGTCATCTAAATTTTATCACTTGACTTTTGGTTGCCGCTGCCAATGACAGCCGGTCGGTCGGCCACACTTCAAATTGGCAACCTTCCAAAATGCTTGAGTGGCGGTTGCTGCCACTGCCACTGCTGGTTGGTATGCTGAGTAGGTATTCTATGCAAAAAAGTTCCAACCTAGTTGCTGTCCATTCTAATTAAGATTTCAAGTGCGCTGCGTAGCAAAGGAATGTTAAAGTTTGCGTTTTGCGGTATTTTTTTTTTTTTTAATTTTAGTTTCATTACGCTTGGGTTTTTTTTTTGGTTTGTTTTTAGCGGCTCTTTTTTGGTGTCACTACTATTACCATTTCTGTCATTTGCTGACCACCTAAATACATACATGTGTATCTATCTGCTCCCATTGCTATTTGTAAAAATGCTGACTCGACTTGAATTCTAGACAAGTGAAATTAAAATGATTTTATTCAACTCTTTGAGTGGCACTGCATTTACGTACGCCTATATACACTGTATGTATGTATATGTATAATGTACTATATATGGGGCGTTCCATACCAAAACGGACGGGGTTCACAATTCATGTGTTTGATTTGCCTAAAATTAGGTTGGTGCATAAACATAAATAATAAATAAATACGAAATTTGAGCTTGATTAATACATTTTTAAAAACTTTACAGCATAAAAACAAAAATAAATCGATTTAATAGTTTTCCAAATATCTCGAGAACGGGGCGAGGAAACAATTAAAAAAAAAATCACACATATACACATCAAAATTTTCTATGAAAGGAAATATTAAAAAGAAAATTTTTCTTGAAAAATTTTTCACATACAGAATTTTTTGATACAAAAATTTGTTTTGAAAATATATCTAAAGAAAAAATTCAAAAAAATCACAATGGTAGCTCTGAGTATTGCGCAATATTTAAGAATAGTATCATGGGGTGCACTCTACAATAATTTAAGTTATGATTTTTTTTTTACTCCGAAGTTGAGTAAAATGAATTTTTTTTTTTGAGATGGCATATTTTCAAAAACTTAATTTTTTTTTTAAATTTGTATGTGAAAAATTTTTCAATAAAAAAATCTAAAATTATTTCTTTACATAGAGAATTTTATTGTGTGTATGTGTGATCTTTTTCAAATTTCATATTTATTTATTATTTATGTTTATGCATCAACCCTAAAAATTTGAAACAAATCACATGACGTGTGAACCCATCCGTTTAGGCATGGAATGCCCCATATATGTATATGTAGCTATGGGCTATTCTCTGGAGCTATTTTGAACAATTAAATTTTCTAGCAATTAACATTCAAAGCATGCCGCTCCATGATTTGTTTGCTTTACCGTTAACATTGTTAGCATTTCGTTTAAGTTGTATTGTTCTCTCACTCTTATAAATTGAAAGGCGTAAAAAAACGAATTATTATTCTAAGAATGAGTAACATTTTTTTTTTTAGCAAAATGCAAAAAAAAAACAAATCTCAAAGAAATAAGCACATCCTGAATAACTGATGAAAGCCTAACATGGGGCAAACTGATGTGAATGCAGCAATAAATTCACATGGGTGGTAGATGCGCCTACTGCCACTACTACCGGTTTTGTATGTACATATGTATGTATGCTAATGTTCACACGCGCCTACCGCAAGCAAAGCATTGTAAATACTTTTAAATAGTTGTTAGTTAAAAAAATTTCTGAGCAATTGTTCTCTGGCTGCTAATTATGGTAACCCTCAATGTTATCGTTATACATAGTTACATGCCCTGATGCCCTGCAGGAAAATTTGTAGATACTGGTCATACATTTCCTAAAAGCAATTGCTTTTTATTTTTATTTGCCCAAAATTTGGTGCAAATCGTATCCCAATCGTGTGAATGTACAAATATTTTTCTTTATCCCAATCGCGAAAAAAGTATGTTAAAATTTTTCAATAGAAGTTCGTGGCATTGTCCCAATCGTGTGACTACAAACAAAAATGTCATCAGATTTTTTTATTTTATGCCAAGAGCCCAATATAAAAAATGTACAAATGGACCAATCGCGTAACACTGCCTTAACGAGTCTTTTGCTTTGGAGTACAGAGGTGGCACCCTTCTCGTACCGCTGCACTTGGCTCTCTATGTATTTGATAGAATCGCTGTTTGTATGACGTCACACTTGTACGACTTGTTTACGTTTTTCTTGCAAAGATTCTTCTTGAATTCTTGCGCGCGTTTCGCCATATCTCTCTCGCGCAACTGCGCCAGTGTGACGTCACAAAAAAATTATTCTCACAAATCCTCAATGATGGACGCAAACAGGTGGCTACCCTGCTTGAAAATATTTTCCAAATTAAGCTTGTTACAAACAGGTTTGCAAACCTCTTCAAAAATATTTCTGAAATAAAGCTTTCTTAAATTTGAAACACATATTGTAATAATATATTATTTATCTTATCAATTTAATTGAATTGAATTTTTGAAACAAGTGGCAACCCGTTTAAAAAATATTTTCCAAATTAAGCTCTATTAAACATCATTAGTTTGATACCCAAATTGTAATATTGGATTTATTTCATCAAATTGAATAATCGAAATCTTTCAAGCAGGTGGCAACTCTCTGTTTTTTTATATTTTAAATCATCCGGAGTTTATAGCAAACAAATGAAACAAGTAATTGAAAATAAGTTTATAAAGTCAAGTATTAATTAGTCATTAATAAAAAAAAAATCCACCCCGCACATTTTTTGTTATTTCATCCCATTGAAGTAATATCTTGTTTACTCAAAATGATGACTAATTGAGCTACTTAACAATGTGTATATGAAAAAAAGTTTTTTTTTTTTTTAAGCGACTTCACTAACAAGAGAAAGGTTATCCGTTCATCGGAATATTTTTTTTTACGTATGTTACCGCATAACTTTGGACCAAGTTAACCGATTTCTATAATTCTTTTTTTTTTTTTAATGAAAGGTGTTACCTCACAGGTGGTCCCATACTAATTTGGTTTAAATCGTATCATCGGATGATGAAGAAATTAACGGAAATCTTATAAATTTTTATATGGGAATTGAAGTCGGTTTTGTTTGCTTAAAAAATCCTTTTTTTTAAGAAACGATGTGTTCAAAATATCAAGGAACTTCCACTTCTTCACACACATGTATGTAAAAAGTATTTTGAAATTTATATTTCTTATTTTACTCATAAAGCTGATTAATCAAAAAGCAATTTACTCAAATATTTTAGTTTTTGCCTAATCAAAATCTTGATTACTCGACTAACCTAAATTTTGTGTAATCAAAATTTCCAATCCATCGAATAATTGATTTATGATCAACAAAAATTTTGAATAGTCAATTAATTGCAAAGCCCTAATATATACAGTCAGCGTAAAAATATGAGTACCCTGACGATTTGACGATTTTCTTTAATTATATTTTCTTATTTTCAGAATCAAGTTTTTTCAATCATAGAACTCGGGGAAAATTCAAAAAATAACAAAAAAAAGTTCATCAAAATTTTCATCTGTTAAATTCCATGCATGAACAAAATATATTTTTATTTGGAAGAAAATGCGCAACATCCTACACAAAAAAAATCTCAAAAATCAAGGGTAATTTTTAGAGACTAGAAATTATTATTCTAAAATTTATTGGGCTACAAAACTGCATACCCAAAATTTTTCCAAGAAATTAAATTGAAAAGTTGGCAATTTTGATGAACGTTTTTTGGTATTTCTTGAAATTTCCCGAGTTCTATATGAAATTGAAGGAACACTAGAAATATTTGGCATGGCAAATTTAAATAAAGAAACGTCGGGGTATTCGTATTATTGACGCTTGACTGTGTATGTATTTTCAATTATGAAACTTCCGCATTGATTACATTTTCTCTACGGGGTACTTTTGCATGCGCTCACACTCGCCATGTAAAACAGCAACAAGTTCAGGTTAAACACAACCCTAACCCAACATTTCTTTTCTGAGTTCATGACAATGTCTGTTTAAGCCTTTTGTGCTATCCGGTCTTTGTACTCGGCGCGCGTGGTTTGACATGCACTTCCAGTTGTGCCTTTGTGCCTTTACTCTTCCTCTCGAACAAAATTTTCGAAATGTGTAATGTGGTTGCTGCTAAATTTTAAGCCACATAAATACTTACGTTTGTTGTGCTATTTAAGTGAAAGTGTCAAAATATTTTATGCTCTTTATTTGTTTATTTTTTTTTTTCACCAAACTTTTAACAATGCGGAAGTTTTACGTTCTTAGTACACAGCTAGGTATCTAATTACACAACAAAAGTAAATAAAAATAATCGTATGTTCGTTAAGGAAATAAGTGCTAAAGCGCCTTCTGCAAAAGTTCTTAGCAGTTTTTTGGTACATACATATATCTATTTTATTATAGTGACATTCAATACTAGCTTTTCTAGCACAGTTAACTAAATATTCAGAGTGTAATGCGGGTGTAGCATATTTTCATTGCCATCAATTGTTTGATACTGCTAAATAGTCTAAACAAACTTTCTATGAAATAGTTTCGAAAAAAAAAAATATCTTTAAAAGCAAGAGTTTTTTTGAACTTACCTTACTAAGTATTTACAAGTTAAATAGCATACGTACATACATACATATCTTTACGTTTGTCAATAACCTCATTAGTGTTGCCAGACCTGAAATGCCGAAAGGGGTACAGATAAACACAAACTGGGGGACTTCGATACAACTAAGGGTGCGTTCACACAGAAAGCCGAGCGGCGCTGGGTGAAGCAAGGCGGAACAAAGCGAAGCTGCTGGTGTTCACACTGAACGAAGCGATGCGGAGCTTTTCTCATGGACTCTGCTGCAAAGATATCACAAAAATTACCCTCAATGAAAAGCAGCAAAAATGTTTGCTCAATTTTATTCAAAAGATTCGTTGTGAAATTCTTGTTTATTTGAATATTCTGATATCTTGTGTGCAGCAGCTTTATGAAACATATTAATTAAATAGAAAATTCAAAATCAAAAACTGCTTTGCTTTCAGCTCCAAAACGTTTATGAAAAAGCTTGCTGTATGAACACTTTCATATAGTTACAGCAATTTGAAAGCTTCACTCAGCTCGGAACGGCTTCGCTCGGCTCGGATCCGCTTTCTGTGTGAACGTACCCTAAGAAAGAAAAAGGTTTATTTTTCGGGGGACAAATAGAACTAAATGTCTTCAACAAGAAATTGATTTATTCGCTTATGGAATAATAAAACCGTTCACAAATAAAAATTCAATATCAAAGTTATCAAAAACTGAGTGCATGGTGATTTTATTTTAAATATTTACAATGTTTGTCAAGTAATTTTTTTTTTGTTATTTTTTTTACATATATTATTCATGCTTTAGCCAAAGCAAACTCTAGAAAAATGGAACAAATTTCCATAAATATTTTAGATTTTTTAATCTGAACTTGTTGAATATGCAGTTACATGGTTCATGCAATTTTAGTAAAATAAGTGCAAATTTTACGCGGCTAAAAATCGCGTGGATTTTTGATATTTTTTTGCTGATACCTTTTTTCCATACAAATATTGAAGAAAATGTGCAAGTCCGTTTGCAAAAAGAAGAAAATTAAAACAAATCAACGCCAGTTTTTATAAATTGCACTTCTTATATGAAAAAACCGCTGTTCAAAACTTGCACTCATTTTACTAAAATTTCATTAGGCATGTAACTGCAAATCCAAGAATTCTGATTAAAAAGTTTAAATTTTTTATGGAAATTTGTTGAATTTTTTCCAAAATTTTTATTAAGTTTGTGCATTTGATTGATGTATGTATGTTTACGGTTTTGTCTAAAGCATGAAATATATTTTTTTTAAGTAAAAAAAAATTTACTTGAAAAACATTGTAGATATTTGAAAAAATCACCATGCACTCAGTTTTGATCGCCATATTCAGCCTTATATATGTGGCGTCCAAATGTTTTCAAATAAAAATTGTACTTTTCGTTAAACTTTAATTCAACTAATAATCGCCTGTGAAAGTTGAACAATGCAAACACGCTTTAAGCGAAATGTGAATGATTTCGGGCAAAAATGGGGGACCTACGCAGTCTTCCGTAGCAAGGGGACAAAAAGTCAAAATCGGGTATGTCCATTCCCCCAATGGGGTACGTCTGGCAACCCTAAACCTCACCGACAAGATTTTTGAAGTTTCATTTATTCAAGCCTCTGGCTAAGGTCATAAACAGTAATTTTTCGGCTATGCAATCATTAGCTTTATATTTCATTGACGTTTGTTTTTACCGAAAATTTTAAGAACGAAACACTTGTGGCAACAAAAAATGGGCACAAGCAAACAATTATGTATGTATGTCTGTAGATATGTTTTTCTTGGTATTGTTTACTAAATTACTTTATCAAAACAAAGTTTCAGGTGCTTTTATAAACTTATTTAATCAAGTGAATGAAAAATTCAAGTTTTTTAATTAAGCGGAACTTTTTTTGAATACTGTGTCTTGCAAAACTTTGTGTTCCAATTGCAAACTTGGTTGGTTGGTAGAAGCGTCGCATGAGCACAAGCCCGGGACCCAATTAGTACTTATAACACTATTTTGATATGCTTTCTCTGGTAGCCTTGATTTTTTTCTGCTTTCATGATTCGGCTTCGTCAAACCATTTGGATTTTTCGATGAGCCTATTTAGTATAGTAATGGTTCGTTTGGGGATCTCGCTTAAGATTTTAAATGGCAAAACTCCCTCGCGCCAGCTACGGCACCGAGCGTTGTACGGAATGCCCATTTTAGCCGCATGTTCGCCAATGGGCCAATGTCCCGTTATCGTGGCTGTTAATTTGACTATATCTTTCCTTGACCTCTTCAGAAGTTCTTCTGTCTTCGGCTTGTTATAATGCGGCCATATGTTCTTCACATTTTTGCAGGTTTGAAGGTTGTTCCAACGTTCATCAGCCATTCATACGATTTGCAAATGCAGTTCCCTTTTGATGAGTCCAAGTGGACGGTTTATTGCCTCTGCTTCGGATTCATCAAGAGATGCTCCGGCCTTAGCCAACTCGTCAGCCCTCTCATATCAGTGTATGTTCCTATAACCGGGAAGCCAGATGAGAGAGATGTCTATTAACTCGGCCGTCGAGCATTTTGTTACCGATGAGGCAAGTGCAAGAAGTGCCACCTGGGTATCTGAGAAGATGTATGCTTATCGCATTCCTACGCAGCTTCTCTATAATTCTTTACAGGCCCTTTCGATGCCCAGTACTTCGGCTTGGAAGATGCTAGCAAAGTTCGGTAGTTGGAAAGAGAGAGAGACGTTCAACGCTTCGGAGAACACTGCCGCACCCAGACCACAGTCCATTTTGGCCCCCTCAGTATAGAAAATGACATACTTAACCCTTTCAAGGAAACTTACTTTTTCCTAAGAAGAAAGAAAATAGTACTGAAAACTAAAGAATTGTGTTTTCCTTAAACTGAGGCAAATCGTTTACTTATATTAAGGCAGCCATGTCTTTGGAGCTATTTCAAGGTAATATTTCCTTAGAATAATATACTTCTACTACTAGCATCAAAGAATGTATTTTCTTTGTGTAGCTATCGAGTGGAATAATTAAGGTTGGCCGAGGTGGATTTTCTTTTTTTAACCGACTTCACAAAAAGGAAAAAGATTATCAATTCGTCGGAATATTTTTTGTTTTGTTGAATGTATGTTACCGCATAACTTTGGACGTTAACCGATTTCAATAAATTCCATATTAATTTGGTTAAAATCCGATCTTTGGATTATGAGGAAATTAACGATAATCTTAAATTTTTATAAGAAAATTGAGATCGTTTTTTTTTTTTTTAATTACTTGTGTTTGGTTTTGGTTGTTTTTCTTTTCATGTGTTTGTATGAACGTAGAAACAGAAATAATTAGTGTACTGTTTATGTATGTATTTAAATTATGTACCTACACACACTGCCGGAACAAAGTAATGGCACAGCAAATTTTTCACAATATATGCAACAATTTTTATTCTAATATTTTTCCTACAATTTTGTATAAAAATATGGTTCATTCAAGAACAAAAAACATAAAATTATAATTCCTAAACTTTGTGCAAAACTCGCGAAAATTGAACAAATTTTCATCAAAATTTTCAACTTTTTAATCAGATTTTTTATAATTTTTTTGAGTATGTAGTTTTGCAGCCCATTAATCTCTAGTAAAAAAAAATGCACGTTCGGAGTTAGTCAAAATCGCGTTGATTTTTGAGAATTTTTTTTGTTGAAGGTGGTTTGCATTTTTTCCATACAAAGTATTTTTGAAAAAAAAAACAATTTCCAAAAATCCACAGTAATTCCTAGCTACTTAAAACTTGCTCTTTATTATTATAAAATTTATTGGGCTAAAAATCGGCATACTCAAAAAAATTCTAAAAAATCTGATTAAAAAGTAGAAAATTTTCATGAAAATTTGCTGAATTTTCGTGAGCTTTGCACAAAGTTTAGGAATCATATTTTTATGGTTTTTGTTGTAGGTTTAACCATATTTTTATACGAAATCAGCGGAAAAATATTAGAATGAAAATTGTTGCATGTATTGTGAAAAATTTGCTGTGCCACTACTTTGTTCCGGCAGTGTATATACATATGTGCATCATTCGATCTTACATTCCAAAAAATTGGCAACAATAACCGACTTCCAAGCCCATAAAAAAAATAGCTCCACCCCATATTTGCCAAACAATTGAATTATTCTCATTAAGCAATCATGACTCAAATTGCATACATATCTACTTCCATCGCTTCACTTAAATATACGTGGTTTATACATAAATATGAGCAATACTCTCCACATACATAAACTTGACCAACATAATAATGAAAACGAAAAGGCCTTCACGCTGGGCAAAACATCCGCGAACGAACAAAATGAAATGTAACTGTGAAACAAAAACTACATTGTAGAGAGAAAACCAGAAATGCGTGCAGAAAATAATAAAAAAGATACATTGAATTACATATGTACATATATGATCATATAAGAAACTATCTTGTGCGCGAAAAAAATTCACTTATTATATTTAGCAAACGCAGTTGTGTTTTTAATATTGTTTTACGGTGTTAAGACCAGAGGTGCTTGCTTGGTCGCCTAGTAGCCTGGTGCCAGTGCTTTCAATAAAATATACTTCTTTGTAAGGTTAGGTTAATAAGGGGCCTACGAATGACTCATACTTCCACGCGTAGGCTGATTTGCCCATTGTGAATGCCCTCTATGAATGCCAGAAGGAGGCACATCTTTCTTACCGAGGGTTAATCCATACTGCCAATATATAGAGCCTGTTAAACCATTGACTAACCCGGATGAAGCCATGTAGGTCCAATATTTTTCACCGCTATCTCCCCCAAGTTATTGAAAAGCGTGATCCCAAATGCTTGAGACGCCTTGTCTGGAGAGCTGGACATTGATATAAGAAGTGCTGAATCGATTCCCCTTCCTCCTCTTCCTGACAACTTCTGCAGAGGGAGTTTGTTGGTATACGCTATCCGTGGAACGTTAGTGCTATAGTACAGTGCCCTGTAATGACGCCAGTAAGAGCTCTTACTGCAGATTTGTTTAGTGTCAATAGTTCCTCAGTATGACTCTTATTGAGTCTCGGACGTAAGGGTCTTGAGATCTCATAGTGGTCCCGGTTGATCCAAAGATCATTAGTTACGGCTGTGGTGTATTCTTCAACCCCCTTTAGAAGAAAAGTAATCGGTGGCAGTAGGGAGTTACCCGCTTCGCTAATTTGTATTTCCGAGCCGTTTATAGCCAACTCATCGGCTATTTCGTTCCTTTCTATATTACAATGTCCACGAGCCCAGCAGAGCGTGACTCAGTGAAACCAGCGTTGAACGACATTTCCGAACTGCTTTCGACTTGGAGCCTAAAGTTTTCAATGCCGCTTGCCTGTCAGCGGATATAGTAGCATTCCCTGGAAGAGACTTACTATCCCGTATGAGACAAGCCGCCTTCTCAATGGCAAAGGTCTCCGCCTGAAAGACACTGCAGTTGATCAGCCTGCCGATAAGATTGCCTTATCAGACCCGAGCCGACTCCTCTTTCCATGTTTGAGTCATCGGTGTAGATGGAAATACCACTGACAGGAGGCCACTTTTCCAAACACCCCGGGTTGGAAAGTACATGGGAATCTTTAAACTAAAATCCCCGGATGATGTGAGGTAATTAGTTGCGACATTGTAGTCGGCCTTGATTTCGTTACGCCGTCCACTATTAACTATCTTCAAGACCGCTGCGTGCCCGTAGTTGGTCTGCTTCCATAATTTTAATTTTTTGTTCTATTAGCTAATTTAAGGTTCTTAAAACTCCGCTGGAACGGAAATCTTAAATGAATGCAAAGCATGAAAATTACTGCTACTAATTGAGTAATAAATTAAATTTATTTTTGTAATAAAACTCACATACTCATCTTGCTTTGAAAACCATTAGTGTCAAGCATTCCTGAGCGTTCTTTGTTGTCAATAAAACTCACCCAACTCACCCTCACGCACTCAATCAATCTCAAATGCATTCGTAATAAATCGCAATTTTCCCACACCCAAGTCCAGTGCATTGACCCGCTTCTTCTGCCGCTGAACGCTTCGAAAAATAATGGCGTAAAGTCGTTTATAAATTCGTGATCGCCGATTACACATCTCTTGCAGTTCCTTAATTATTTGTTTAATGATGACTTGTGATTGAGATGCTATCCAAGTGCGCGTTTGCAATAAAGAAATAAAAAATTAAGTAAGTAAATTCGTTACAAAGTACACCCGAACAACCGCACTGCCGCCGAGTATCACTTAAAATCGTATTAAGGTCCTCTTACCTTTTACGCGGCTAAATGTTGGTGGTGGCACCTACATACATACATACTGACTTATTCACACGCGTGTGACATGCCTTTTTTGCAGGGAACGCCGCATCCTTTACTCATCGCTGTGCCGGTGATAAATGACTCTGCGTGCATATCTTATGGCATCTTATTGCTTTTTAAGTCACTTATATTGACATATTTAAGTTTTTTTTTTTGCTTCATTCTTTTTATGTTATTCCTTTGCTTTTACAAATTTATCACTTACATTGTCGCTTGTTTTGCTTATGTTTCCATCATTTTCCCCTACTTTATTTGATAGCCGTCGACAAAGCAGGGCAATATTCTTTCATTTCAATGCTTTTCTTTTGCTTTGTTTCACTGTGTGTCTGTTGTTTTTTTTTCAGCTTACATTCTGACATTTTTCGCATCCATTTCATTGCAATAAATCACTTTGAAAAGTTTGTCTTGACAAAAATACGAGTACTCGCTTGCAAATACAAACAAATATTTGTTAAAAAAATGCGCGAAACACGTACGAATACACACTTTTCTCTCCAACTGCTGGGAATGCCCGAGAGAAATGTTTAATGCAAAACTGCTGTTTAATATGCACATAGGTATTCCTGCTGTGTTTTAGATAAATTTACACAACTTGTTAACACTATTTTTGAAAAATAATCATTAACTTTATAATTTTCTTATCTTTCGTTTCAGGTACGTTGTATAATGGATTGTCAAAAGACACTCAGAGCATCTTAAATTGGTGTGGAAGGAAAGCTTTGAATATCGATCTACAAACTAAATTGAGCTGCTACTGCAAGTAAATATTTTTAACTGACAGTCAAAATTTAGACCGAAAAAGCTGTTAATGCCAATGATTAAAACAAAAGTTGTATTTGGACTTTCTTTCAGGGTTAAACTAAAGAACCTTGTTGACACAAGCTTTATTTAACGTAGCGTTGTCGCAATTGTGTTCTACAATTTTCTTTCATTCAAAATAAATGTTCTGTATACATATTTGTAAATACAAAATAAGCAAGGTGTATGCGTATTTTATTAATATTTATGCGGCGACGCAACGTTAAAAAACGCTTGTCTGCAACAGGCCTAACTGTGTTTAGCGTGGAGTTTATAAATTCAGTAACAGTGCGTTTCACTTCAAGGTTATTTCGCTTAAAAAAAAGTAACCTAATTACTCAAGGGAAATTTATATACATAGTGAGGTATTCCCAAGTAGCACGTCAAAAATATGTATGTATGTATGTATGTAAGTAAGTCAATGATAGCTGTTGCGCGTTTACAAATTGGGAAACACTTACTAAGTTACTGTTGTTATGTAACTGAAATTGCATACATACATACATACATATGTATAGCAAAACTTCGTATTGGCAATAAAATCGTTGCACATACATATTTTTGTATGTGCATACATACATATCTACAGCAGCGATGAATAAAATAGTAGCAAAATTCAAAATGATATGGTTTGCAACTTATGTTTATTAATTTATTTATTTTTTTATAATTTTCATTTAAAACAAAGTTCACAAAATTTAATTAAACTGCAAAAAATTTTCATCAAACTTCAAACTTTTTACTCAAAATTGCTAGAACATTTTTGAGTATGCAGTTTTGTAGCACATTGAATTTTAGTAAATTAAAGTGCGAGTTTCAAGTTACTAAAAATTGCCGTTGATTTTTTAGAATTTTTTTTTTGTCGAGGGTGTTCAGCATTTTCTTCCATATATAGTATGAACAAAATATATTTTTCAGTATAAAGAACAACTTATCGTCTTTATATGTAAGGATATAATTTAATTTTGATATCAATGCTAAGTTGTTAATTAATAAATTTTTTTCAAATGCTTTCAAACTCATATGATGTATGTAGATATGTAATGTACAATTAACTAGTTTAACTTGGTTAAATTTGACTTTTAGAAAAGTTAGCGACCCAATGCAAAATATTTTGGAGAAAAACTTTCTTTAACTTATTCCCTTAGACATCCGCATTGCAATGTGTCCATTAGCCTCTCATTAAATTGAACTCTAATTTATAAACTGGTGGTAAAGCTGACTTAAACCTACTGTCTGAAATCCATACGTACACATTTTATTCATCTTGTCAATTAAATTGATTTTGAAACAAACCATAAGGAGACAACTCCCTTTCAAAAATATTTCATTTAATTTGTTACCTAAATTGATTTTGAATATTTAAACAGATGGCAACCCTATTAAATATATTTTTGAGATGTTTATACCCTCTCTCTCGTTTTATACCCTGTTAATTAAATTGACTTTAATTACTTAAACAGGTGGCATCCCTCTTCAAAAATATTTTCGAAATAAAGCTCTCTTCTCGACCTCTCTCTTATGATACCCATATTAAAATATTTCATTTAACTTGTTAATTAAATTGATATTGAAATTCCAAACAGGTGGCAGCCCAGTTCAAAAATATTTTCGAAATTAAGCTTTCTTTTAAATCCCTCTCGTATGACAACGATATTAAAATATTTCATTTAACCAATTAATTAAATTGATTTTGAATATATAAACAACCCTCAAAAAAATATTTTTAAAACGAAGCTTTATCTCATTTGTTACCCATGTAAAAAAAAATATTTCGTTAATAATTAAATTATTTTTGACTTGCTAAACCGGTGGCAATCTCTCTTAAAAACTTTTTTCTGAATCAAGCTTTCTTAAACCTCTCCCGTTTGACACCCATATTAAAATATTTTATTAAACCTGTTAATTAAATTGATTTTGAATTTCTAAATAGGTGGTAACCCGCTACAAGAATATTCCAGAAATAAGTAATGCTTACTCCTCTTGTTTGACACCAACATATCGTCGTTTAAAGTACAAAACCGCATATCGTCATTCTGCAAAACCGCGTAACTGACATTGGCTGCCAAAAATTGGATTTGCTCACAGAAGCTCTTGGCTCAATCCTCATCCGTTCGTCCTGAACTATACTAGCCAGAAGTGCGATTTCTTTATAAAAAAGAGAACCGTTTTGAAAGATGGGTGTTTTTACACTCTAGAAAATGATTTCTAAAACTTCACATACGCGGTTCTGCATTTTGCTGATACGCGGTTTTGCACTTTAAACGACGATATGTACATATATTACAATATTTCATTCAACTTGTTAATTAAATTTATTTGGAATTTCCAAACAGGCAGCCTTCTTCGAAAATGTCTTTGAAATGAAGCTTCTTAAACATCGTTTAATTTTAATTCCCATACAAAATATTTGATATGACTTATATATTAAATGTCTTTTGAACTCCTAAACAGGTGGCATCCCGCTTAAAATCCATTTTCAAAATAATGCTTTCTTAAGCCTCTATCGTTTGATACCCATATAAAAATATTTCATTTAACTTAGCCCTTCAATAAAAATCCCATCTTGATTTTTATTCGAAATACGACATTTTTAACTACTCTAATTTAAACACATCTTCATTACAAAATTTCAGAACCGTAACTTAAAAACTTTAAAAAGCCCTACGTACAGATTTTTGGGGTTGCAGGTTTGATTTTTGCTCCCCCTGTAAAAAATTAAAAATTTCAGTTAGGGCCTTTCTACTACATTCCACGAATGATATGCATAAATATATCACTGTTCATAACATTGAAAACTTGCAAACCATAAATTTTTTTGTCTGTTAAAATCGATAAGCTCAGTGAATTAACTTCATTTATAATTTGTAAATTAGTTATCCTTGTTTGTGTGCTAAATTTTTCCATAAATAAATGATGAAATGATATGACTAAATAATATATTCACTCATTAGATAATTACATTATCATCAGTAATTACTGTTTTCTGTACTCCCATAATATTTATGCTACTTGTTAATAATTGTAACTAATAATTTATGTTTTCACTGTTATATACAAAATTATGTATGTACATATGTATATGATTAATAGATATCGTACATAATTTGCCAATTAATTATTTTACAAGTATTTGTGAGGCTAGGTAAGTTGCACATTTTAAGTAGCTTTTGCGGTTATTTTAGTGGTTTCGCTACTTTTAATGAAAAATTAAATTTATTTATTTGACCACATTAACTTTATTTTTAAATTTTGAGGTCTATGAACAAAAGTCAAATTAATATTTAAATGCCAAATATTAATGATTTTCACCGAAAGTAAAGTGACGTTTGTGAGTGGGTGCCAGAAAGAGGCACATCCCTTTAAAGCATAAACAGAACTAACTGCAGTTGATACCGATTAAGTCCGAGTTAATCCGGATCAACGCTGCCGTCTGTTGTAGCTTTTAGCCGGTGTAGCTTTTCACCCTGCTACATCACTTGCTATCCCAAATTAAGGTGAGAAAGGCCAAAAGCTTCACCACCGCAGATCGTCTTCTACTAAATAGCACTGTTCCAGCCGGAAAAAAATTATCTTCGTCGATGGTCAATAAAACCCAAAGTAGTTATATCGCGGATTGTACTAGAATGCCGTTCCGCGTTAATGTCACTGGGATATCTCCTCAACGCCTCTACTTGCTGGCTTACATTTTTGTGTCGATGTCAAAGCCTGCAGTCGAGCCGACACCACCAGCTGGAAGTTTGGAAGAGGCTGGAAGCGTGCTATTTACTAGAAACCGAACTTCCTTCTCTATACTATAAATATCAGCTGCAAAGACAGGGAAATCGTTTGACAGACGAAAGGTTTGACTGAACTGCGTATCCTCAGTGCTGAGCAGATCTTAATCGAAGTGACTCTTAGCTTAGATGGTTCAAGAACTGAATCGGTCAGGGATTGGTAGGACATCCTCTTGTATACACACTTCCCTGGGTGTACGGTCGACTAACTCCAAACCGCTGCTCTAAATTCTCTTCTGCCCCTCTTTTAAGTTCTTTTGAAGCTCATTTTATATTATTTATTTTATATTTAATTATAAAATTTGGTATTATCAGTATGTCTCTATATAAGTCACCGCGTCTAAGCGAAATACTAGCAATCATACTGCGGCAAGCTTCGGAGGTGGTCATTCTTATTACGATGGCGAGTTTTAAAGGGTTCTTACTGAATCAATGCATGGTAAGCTGTAGGAATATCATCATTCGGCGCTATCGCGAGCTTCACATGAACAAATATTCTCAAAAATTATAAAGCAAAATACTCAAGACGTCTGAGAGACTGGACATCACACACTTGACGAGGTTCCCAAACTTTTTTTCTCTTAATTTTCTCGAATTTTTATACCCGAGCGCACTGCTTCGATAAATCAGTAACTGCTGAAGCCAATTTATTCAAAATTTTTGTTGGCAATAATTCTTTAGCAAAAAATACGTTTTTAACAAATTTTTGGAAAAGGGGCGTGACACCGCTCACTTATGACCACATCTCAGTAACCATTCAATCAATTTGTACCAAACCCGGCATAATTATCTTATTTGTAGTAGGAGATCCGACAAGGGCACGACCTTCACACATCTCTTTAATGGACAAAATCTACTTTGTATGAAATTTAACGTGTTTAGAAATGTTTCGCGAGTGGGTTGGCTGATAAAATCCTTGCAACGATATTTTTAGTTAAATATTCAAAAATTAAATTTTTTTCTTAAATTTTGAACTCATTTATTTAATGAAAAAATTACATTTATACCAACCGAAAGTATAAAGCTTATAGAATATGTTAAAGAGATGAGTGAAAATTACTAGTATTACCTACCTGTTCATACCTGTCAACCTGATAGGTAGGCCACGAAAAAAATAGACAGGCCAACGTTTTCACATTCTATAGGCTTATTACTTTCGATTGGTATATAATTTGTTCATTAAAAAAATTAGTACAAAATTAAAAAAATAATAATAATTTTTGAATATTTATTTAAAAATATCCTGGCCAGGGTTTTTTTCAGCCAACCCACCCGCGTAATATTTCCTATGCTTTTGTAGGATCTCAGACTATTACGACATAAATGCAAAACGTGGAAAATTTGTGAAATCGGAGGAAAATTACAGTCACTTTTTATATAACGGTAAATTTCAGAAATGCTGAAACTTCGATATTTCGAAATTTAAGAACCTTTATTTACTCCCTTGAAAAGAAGTAAATTTATTAAAGAATTTTTGAAAATGGGCGTGATACCGCCCACTCATAACTATATACACAAGTTTATCCCAGTCTGACTGAACTTTTGAACTTTTACTTGCTTCTGTCTCATTTAATTCATATTCCTACAAGTTATTTTCTATCGAATAGTTGATGAGGCGATATAAAATTTACTCTCAGTAGTCTACTGCGTATATTCTCCATTTTCATGGCACCGAAATCACAAACTACGGGCAACAGCAGTATGCAAGCCAAGCTTTTTTTTGTTCTTATCAGTGAAAGTGTACTAAAAAAGAGAAGAGCACTCACAAATGTAGCTAGCAAATACTATTTAGTCGAATGAAAAACTGTTTTAGTGTTTGAATGCTCGAGTGCCGGCAACGAGGCATACAACATACACAAAAGAAGCAAAACGAAAATTGCCGGCATTTACCAAAATAATCAAAAAGAAAAAGAAGAAAACTTACTCAATTTAGCACTCAATTTGAAGCGCAATCAACGCGTTATTCAATTGAAAGCACAGCGTAGCAGATAAAACGCTCGCGTGTAGATGTGTATATACATATGTATGTTTTTATTTACAAATGAAATAGTGTCAACAACATGGAAACGAAAGTGTAAAATGTAATTAATTTCCAATTACTTTTCACTGATTTTGTTAGTTTTTCTACCAGGCGATTGACGTTGAATTCCTTGTAGGCATTTAACTCTAGCGAAAACACTTGTTCAAAAATGAATTATTGATTGACTCACTGACTGTGACATACTCCCAGTAGAGTCAATTTAAATTTTCACAAATTAACAACGGCAACTGTGTTGAAATGCGGCACGCTTTGGTGTCTGGCGCCGCTGCACAATTGCACTTAAATGCATAGACATTCTTGTAAGCGATACAAAATAATTATCGCTCTACATTGCCACATTTCAATTTAATGCCACGGTAATTCTTGCCCGATCAGCAAATATATGTATGTATGTACATATGTATGTATGTATGTACGAATGGCGCTTACAATACATTGCCATTCATTGCTTATCAATCGCTAACGCCCACATATGTATGTATGTACTAGGAATGTTAGTCCCGGGATCCCGGACTTTTTAAGGTCTCGAAAATCCCGGGATTCTTGGCAAGTAATCCCGGGATTATCGGGATTTGTAATTTGCACTGCTGGCAATAATAGAAACTCCTTTTCTTGACCAGTATTGGCTATATTTCTTTTTTTATTTAATAATTAATATTTTTTTATAAATGTGTAGGGCTAGTAAATATTGAAAATGTCATTTTAAATGTTTATCCTTGAAATTTCGCAGTATTTGTTTTTGAAAAAATTATATGTTAAAGGCTTATTTATATAAACTCGATACCATTCTCGAATTTCGTTCTTCTAACTTTGTCAGCTTAAAAATTACCTATTCGTCCTTGTGAATCCAAAAATTTTAAATTTTTTATATTCCAAAGAAATTTCCTATTGCATTTGTTATCCATATTTTTATTCTACATTGTATTGAATTTTTTTAATAATTTTTGGACTTAATCATATCTTTGAAATTACAAAGTGCTTCAAAACAAATCCTGCGGTCAGAGACAAAAAAATAAAAACGCCACTTTAAATAGAAAAGTAGGTTTCAAGCAAACCCATTTATTGATTATTTATTTCATGGTATCAGAGCTTCTCAAACAATATAGTAGCAATTTTTTCGATTCAAGTTGTTGAAAAGTAATGACTAAAAAAAGGGACTAATCCCGGGATTATGACAACGCCATCTCGAAAGTTCCGGGATCGGAAAAAGCCGAAAAATTAACATCCCTAGTATGTACATATGTATGTCGCTTTGAGAGCCAGCAATTAAAATAAATATCGCTTCAGTGAAATGTAAATAAAACGCCTTTTATTTGTTGCTTGCAATATTGAGAGCGCGATTTTGAGGCGAAAGCAATTAACACTCATAATGCCTACTAAGTACGCTCAAGTTCAAGCGCCTCGCTGCATATTCACTCAGCAATTGAACGCTTTAAGTGGCTGCATTACAAAGAAGTGGGCAATAGTGAAGTGAAGCTATGAACAATCGAGCATTGAATCAACAATTTTTCGACCACAACTTAAACGTTGATTTTTGCAGTGACAGTGCTTGATTCACGCGCGATAATGCATGAGCGAACGAAAATTTTACACTCTCATGCGTGAGGGACGTAAGTCGGGGTCAAATCACTCAATTACAATTTTTTAAGCATTTGAATTACCCTGTTTGAAATGTCAAAAAATTTGAATAGAGCGACACTAATTGGTAAAATTCTCAACAAACCAATTGTGCCTTAATGCACTAAAAGCGAGATATGGAAGAATTTTAGTTGGTAGTTCTCAAGCATTTTGATACTCGGGAAATCGACTTATCGACACAATGTCGGCTACCGCAATTCTGACGAGCAATTTAGAGTAGTTATGGTGATATAGCACATATCGTCGCTTGGCGCGCAATACCTCGTAACTGTCAAATGCAATAAGATAGTCTAAAAATTCGCAAACGAGCGAAGAAATTTATTTTCTTCAATACTTTTGATGTAGCAAACCATCTAAACTTACTATAACTATTCACTATTTAATTTGTAAAGCAGAGAAATATTGAGACAGGGTAATCAAAATACATTTTTTTCTATACCACCTCTTACGTTTTCGTTTGATAAAAACATGGAATAAAATCCAAACTAAAAGAGGTATTTTCTCCATTTTCATTATTTTTCTTTAAAATTGATCACTCTTCAATATGAAGTCTAAAAGAAACTCCTCCGATGCCCAAAGATCCAGATATAAGCTCGGATCTGAGAAAAAATATGTGATTTTTTAAGAATGGGCATCCCTCCTAAATGACATATAGAAATAATAAATAATTTCTCTAGCTATTATTTTACAAATATGTTATTTTAATAACGATTTTACGATTTTTATGCATAAATCTCGATGCCTGGAGTTCAGGGTTACCAAGTCTCATTTTTGCCACAACGGCGATTTAGGCGACGATAAAATATTTAATAGTAAGGATTAACAGCATTCAACACAAGCTTGTACAAGTTCTTTGCATTGCGAACACTTTTAATGAAAATTGTATGCGTGTTCACCAAACAGTTCGCTTCGCCAAACGTATTCGCATCGCAAGCTCCAATCCCAGCCAAAAAAATGTGTTACTCATACGCCATGCTGCCCAAATTCGTAACATTTCAACGTATAGAAGTCAACGTATATTGGGTTGCCTGTGGTGTTTGGATCTAATTTAGTTGATCTGGGCACTACAGTAGGAATCGCAGTGTTGAGGTTATAATTCCTAAAAGAAAAAATCTGGAAAAGTGGTGACTAACGGAATACTGATACTTTCGTGCTGATAGCGGGAAACAACGAAAGCAAGGAGCAGCATAATATTTGTTTATGTTTTAATGAAAACTTTTGCCATTTTTTATGGAAATTTCTTCGTACTTATAAGCTTTTTGTCACAAGGGTTTATTGCAATAGCAATGATTCATTCTGGTTTAACGACTGGTTTCTAATTATGTACAAACAAAACATTAAACTAAAGCTATCGAAACTAAAACATTTTTGTACGGATCAAGGGTACCAACTCTATTAAGGCTAATTCCCCCAAATTCCCGAAAATAACTCCCTGATTCTCAATGGTATTCCCCCAAAATAGCTCCCATCTAGCTCCGCTCCGGTATTTTATTTCGCGCCGAGCTCCGCTCTCGCTCCCAGTAAACAACTTTTTTATTTATTTATTTACCTACATACATATCGAGCCCTAACCGCCAAAAAAACGTCGGCGACATTTTTTTTTTTTTAATTTTAATTTTGATGGCGGTTTGTACAGTTATTTTGTCTTGTAAAAAAATTACAGACACAATTCACTGGGTGGGCAATAAACAGAAATGTAAAGTAAAATAAATTGAATTGAGATTTATTTGACGCAATTGCTTTCAGTGGCATAATTTACTAAATTTGTATTTGAGTAGTTAAAGAGCTAATGAAATTTTTTAAAACTTTTTGCTCAACCTCCGCCCCTCCTAAAATCCTTTGCTCTTTAGTTCCTTTGCCCCGCTCCGCTCAGAAGCCTTGCTATATAAGGCACTTCATTTTCATTTTTATTAACAAAAAAAAAAAAACAGCAAATTCCATTAATTATAATGAGATAATAAGCACAGTCTTTTTAATAATAGCCAAAAATAATACTTATGAGTATATTACGTAAAGCATATCTATCGTATATGAATGCATATCGGGCATAGATGGATTATTCCTTAGAATCATATATTTCTTGATGAAATTTTTGTAATTGTCTACAAGTCGGACTAAAATCAGAAGAGACTTTATTTTATAGTTTTCTTTTTTTTTGTGAGTGAAAGGAGTCGCTATGCACGGTTGTAAATTCTTTAACATCCACACGGTTGCATGAGAGATGGTTATTACAAGCTCTATTTTTTTTTCTCAATAGGAATGTTCTAACAAAAATCGCTTGCATATTGAATTCCCCCAAAATTTAAAGCCATTCCCCGATTCCCCCGAGAAATTCAATTTCCACCGAAATCGGAGAAATCTCCCCTGGTTGGCATCACTGGTATCGATTTACTTGAAGCTAAAATGTGCCAGAAAAATTCCATAAATTTAAAATTTAAATTAGAATTTAATTAAATAAGTAGTTCAAATATCCAGAGTAGCAGGCAGTGAACCCTCTGCTTAGTCCATCACTAATCGCATACATAACACAATATACAAGTACTTTCAGTTATGTGTATCTCTGTGGATATTGCGCTGCTATTTTCCAAGTCAATCAGAGCTGCCCGCTGCCTGCTGCCTGCCACATGTCAATTTAATTTAGTTACAATAGCGAGATGATAATAATCATTTAACTGCATATGCATGTATGTTCAAAGCAATATTTCTTCATTTAGAAAGAGAAATTAATGTAATTGAATTTGTCTATTGTCTATTGCATCCAGTCAATTTTCACTTTATATGAATTTCTCTGATTACGCGTAAGTGACAATTTATTTACTTGTATTGCATTGTACCTTTGACGGTGTAACTAAAGCGCTTATCGATCAAACAATTGAAGTCATTGCTCCCAAATATTCATACATGTATAAATGTACTTCCGCTTTCGATTTTTTTTTTGTTGGTGATAAAGTACGTTAATAATAAACATTTCCGGATGATTCGCATCTTTCTATTTGTGTGCATCTGCTATGCGGTTTTTAGGTCTCTCCTAGCTCTATTATTGAGAGATTTAAAGAAAATAAAATAGCAATGAATCAATCAATTTTGTCACCGTTTACTTAATCCATTAAAAACAAATAAGGAGTCATTTAAAACAGCAAAATACCGAGCTTTTCTTTGTGTCCAAATTTTCCTTGGTGCTTAAATATATTGGCAAAAATTGTTGATGCTTTAAAGCCAACCAAACCTAACGAATTTAAAATTACTTTCGTAAATATGACTGCAGTTTATTTTTTACATACCAGTAGTCCCTAAAGTGTTACCTTGAGCGCTAAAAATTATTCGCCCTTTTTAAAACAATGCATGCAATCGATCAATCAAACTGCGACAATCAACTGTCAATCCGACCACACTCGATTGAGTTGATGTTGAGGCATTGTAATGGTTCTCTGGTGGCTCATAGTAAATGAATATTTAAAAAACCACTACATTTCAACCATGGAATATTAAAAAAAAAATTTTACAAATACTGAAAGTTATTACTTTGAAAAATTAAAAATTAATTACCCAAAGTCCATTGCACATGATTTTACACATTGCCAACTATAACAAAAGTGAATAAAAAAGAGAATGAATTCTTTTAATGACTGTATACCACCCAATGCATAATATTAGTATTATTGACACACCATTTACCATTGATACATTGTACAATATGTAATATAATGTTATAAGCGTAATATTAAATTCTGGCAGAAATTTAATTGAGTCAATTAACATTTTAGTTGAGCTACCGCTTTTTGGTGTTCACACACGGCCAGCTGTTCGATTAGCCACACGCTTTCAGCTGTTCGATTAGCTACAGTGATGGAAAAGTTGGTACACTCGTACCTTTATTTACTTTGAAAGTACATTCGTTACAAACAAACTATATTAGGTACATTTGGTACCAAGTCAAATAACTTTTCAGGGAAATAATTTATTACTTTTACTTACATTTCAACGCTTTTTCTGTTGTGGGTAACTTGTCCAGTAGCCTCCCTCCTTTGTGAAGGCGCATACAAATGTTACAAAAGGGTGGTCAAAGTAACATAACTGTAGTTGATTATGCCAGATAGACGAAGAATATTTATTTTCAAAACGTAAGATCGAAGAACTCGGAAGAAAGTAAAACATAGTTTTGTCTCGAACTGTTCGAACAGATTCTTTTCATAGCCAAATTTGTTTAATGTGAGTCCAGAAGTTGATTTGGTATCGCTTTTTTAGGTTACTCGCTTTTTTCTTTAATATATTTACTTACTTTATAGATACATTTATCTACATTTATATAAAGTTTTCCCCAAATTAGGTACAATTTTAAAATTTAATTTTCCATCTCTGTCGGAATATCAGCTGTAAAAGAGGACCAGAACCAAACAGCTTATTGCTATTTGTTCAATAAACACACCTCAAAGTCAAAATTAAACATACCCAGCAGGGTTGCATGCAAAAATTCATTCAATTAGCATTCAGTTAGAAAGCCTGGCTTATTGCTCGATTAGCGACCTGTCTGAACATACTTTAAGGTTATATTTTAATCCAAGACATCGTACAATGCACAAAAACAAACAATTTCCGTCTTTATATCTATTCGCTTCTTTCTCTGTCTCTATTTATTTATTTATCCCTATCTCTACCCTTTCGTTATCTGTATTTTTATCTTTATACACACCTTTATCCTTGTCAGGTGTGGTGAGTTCAGGTAAACTTAGGTGTGGTGAGTTAAAGTGTGATAAGTTGAAGTGTGGTGAGTTAAGGTGAACTGTGTTAAGTTTCGGTGTCGGCATTTAAGGTGTTACAAGTTCAGGTGTGGTGAGTATATGAGTTGTGAGTTCTTTAACTGTAACCCTTTCTTTGTAGTTATATTTTTTCCTTTATCTTTACCTTTACTTTTATCGTTATCCTCGTCCTCATATTTTTCCTGATATTTATTTTTATACCTGAACAGTATTGAGTTAAGGTGACGGGATTTAAGGCGCGACAATTTCAGGTATGGTGAGTATATGACACCTTCATTACTGTACACATTTCTATTCGTTTCCCATTTAGGATATTTTTAGTTTGGAAATAAATGCGTTAAAAAGCGTAAATAACCTGTAGATGAAGAGTATATGTAGCTCAGAGTTCGATGGCTTTAATTGATCACAAAGCCGCTGAGCCAGATGGTGGCATTTTCATCAAATACAATTTGACCGCAAATCAACACTGTGGATACTTTTTGTCAAAGTACGAATTTGAAAGGGAATTTACACAAATTGTACACGCTGCCCGGGTCCACCTCCCTACTAGTATGAATAATAGATATGTAGATATAATAAAAAGAAAACAATGTGCAGGACATTTTTCGTGAATTCTTTCGATATTCTGTTAGTTGAAAATGAAATGTATACCACGGAAAATAAGCCGCTTTCATTGCAAAAATTTCAATTCGCTTTATACAGTTCCTATGTGTGTACATACATAAATACGTACAACTGTCATGTGTGTACACACCATATGTATGTATGTATGTATGTACAAAAGTTGACTTTATTTAACTATATTCATATGTATTTCAGTTTACGCCCAAATTTTAGTGGTAATGGTAAAAAAATATATTTTTCTCTCTAATTTTTGCTTATTTTGTGTGTGTGTTTGCGCAACTGTTTTTAGTTTGGGCACGTTTATAAAAACAAAAAAAAATATGTAGAAACAAATTCACAAAGTGATAAAATAAAACCGCATTGTGTAAATTTTTAACAATAAAATTGAATTTGAATTGCGAAAGTACATACACCCCTGAGTCTAAAGAATTTTTGCAAGGCTATTTCGAAAAAAAAAAAATTACTTCGCCGAAAGTAGGGGTGGCCTTTATATATTTTTCGTTATATCTTCAGCATTACAGTCGAATATTAAAGTATGATAAATCAAAGTTCTTGCCTCGAGGAGACAATTATTTGGTTTTCCAATGTTCATAGAGATCATGTACCCCATTTTATTTAGTACTTAGCCACCAGATTTTTTCACCCTAACGTACCACCCTAATGCCAGTAAATTAATAGCGCAATTCTGGCTAAGATAGTAAAAAGTATTTCGTAAGACCGGTGGGTGGCGGTCTCTCCTCTTTCAAGCTTTCTATACTAAATTTATACAAAGCTTTAAATAGCTTTGCCCGCGGGCAGGCCGGTGGCCACCCCTGCGTAAGACAAATGAAAGACAGATGGCAAGATATGTAAGCTGTCACATTCACCACTCGTGGTAAAACAGTCGCAATGGCCAAGTTAGAAAAGCACAGGCGTGCCATTCGAGAGATGCGAGTCCGCGGACAGCGAACTTTTTTCTTTTTTAATTTACATTTCTTTTCTTTTTTAATTTATGTTCTTTTAATTTTTAGATTTTATTGTTTTAAAAGGAAAAATATATATTTATTTAATATTTACTTTAGTTGTTAGAAACTTATACGCAATTTTTTCGATAAAATTTTTTTCTTAATTTAATATTCTTTTAATTTTTAGATGTTTTATTATTTTCTTTTTTAAAATATTTGTTTCCTTTTCAGTTTATTTTTTTTTAATTTATAGGTTTTATTGCTTAAAAAAATATTTTTTAAACTTAATTTAATTTTTTAGAAACCTATTCTACTTTTATTCTTATTTTATTTAGTTTTTTTTTGTGTTTTGTTAATTTCATTTTCTTTTAGTTTTTCGATTATGTTTTAAATATGAACATATTTTTATTTAATTTTTAATCGACTTCACAAAAAGGAGAAGGTTATCAGTTCGTCGGAATATTTTTTATTGTGCATGTCACAGCATAACTTTGGACCAAGTTAACCGATGTCTATAATTCTTTTTTTAAAGGAAAGGTGTTACCTCACAGGTGGTCCCATTCTAATTTAGTTTAAATCCGATCGTTGCATTATGAAGAAATTAACGATAATCTTAAACTTTTGTATGAGAATTAAAGTCGGTTTTGTTTTTTGCTTAAAAACTTCTTGTTTCTTTTTCTAATTTGACTTTTAGCTTTTCTTGTTTTAAAAAGTATTATTTTTTTTATAATTGCATTTAATTAAAATTGTTAATTAAAAATTAATATTTTTATTTTTGCTTTACTTTCATTTAATTTTTTCGTATTATTTACTTTGTTGATTAGTTTTTATTGTTTTAAAAATAAAAATATGTATATTTTCAATTTAATTTAATCTAAAAAAAAACTTCTTTCTTAAAGGCAAAAATACTCTTAAGACCTTTTCGTCAGCAGATCTTTCAATTAGTCTTTCGAAAAACAGTAAAGAGTTTGCCTGAATTGACAAAAGTCTTTCGAAAGACTGTGACAGCTGTCAGAATTGCACTGTAAGCCTCACCAAAATTCATTAAATTTTTGCTAAGGAAGTATTTTGATTATTCCAATACTATTATACAAAATTTGTATTGCCAAATATAGGTGTCACGGCAAATTGTAAAAAGGGAAAAAGTTTCGGAAAAAAAATACTTTTTTCTAAATTTGCTATTCAAAATCTACATTAGGCACGGGGTGCCCGACGAACATTTTTTGTTTGATTGGAAGGTGGTACGGTCTAATACATACGTACATATGTATTTATTTATATGCGTAGATATGTATGTATTTCCATCACAGCTTGCTTAACAACTTATCGTTTGCGGCTATATTACATATGTATTAGGGCGGGTCAATGTTTTTTTTTTGATTACGCATATAGCACATGAGGATTCTACGTGTAATTCTAAGCAAATTTTCCGACGAAACCACAAACACAGATTTCGCAGAAAATTTTAACATTTTCACTGCAACGCGCTCTAGTGGAAATTTTAAGAAAAATAAATGGATTCCTCATACCAAAACCCCTTATAGCATATTTTTATAAAAAAACTTGAAGCACTTCTTTAGGGCACTACAAGAACTTGCTAGGAAACCTATTTTTGCAATTTGGCAAACTCCAAATTGATTTTAGAACCATGGTTTCTTTGGCAAATTTGCTTAGAATTACACCTAGAATCTTTCTGTCTTCATAGTCGAAAAAATCTCCCATAAAAATTTACTCGCCCTAATATGTATACATATACATATGTATGTACGTATGTAGCAACAACTGTCACTCCTCTAGAAACACAAAAAAAAATGTTAATGGCGAAATTTCATAGGAAGAATAAAATGTGGATTTTCATAGCATAAAAATGTTCAGATTTTTGCTGCTATGAACTTGATTTTTGCAATAAAAAATTACACCACAAAGCTGTCCGGTGGCGGCGGCGAGTATCACAAGTGAGTGATTTTATTGCTTTGAATCACAACTCGCATTTCACTGATTTCAACACGGATTTTTCACATCCGAATTGTTGGCAGCTGCTACCAAACTCGTCGTACATGGATACATTGCTGCCGGCTGATGGCTGCAGTTGCAGTTGAAGTTGCCAAGCAACAAATGTGTAAGAAAAAAATGACCATTAAAATGTGATTGCGCAAAACGAAAGCACACATATCCATTGAATTGCAATGAAAATTGAGTTGTTGCGAATTCATTTGCATTTAGCTGTGAGTTGTGGGAGCTACATATGTATGCATGTATGCATGTCCGACGTGTTTCTCGACGAAAAAAAAAAATCATAAAAATCAAACGAAAATTGTGCGAATGATTGCTGCAGCTTTACTTTTGTGTGCAAATTAAACTTTATTTATAGCTGTTGTTTGTGTAAAGCAGAAATCGCTTAATAAGGATATGCAGTATTATAACTTGCGTGTGTACATTTGTATGTATGTACAAATACATATTCGTGTGTATTCTCCCGAAAATTTCGCTGCAAGATTATCAAGTTTCCGATGATTCCAAAATTGCATTTTTTTTTTCATTCAAATAAAATATGCAAAAATTAAGCACCTTACGAATTCCCGGTGGAACAAATATATGCATTTATTTACAAATACGTTTCTTTATTTAAATTAAAATGAGATTTCTCGGTTTCGAAATTTCGTCTTTATTTATTTTATATGGGATTGTTTTTCGCCATTTTCAGAAACCTTTATAATAATATTTGTCAAAAGTAATTTAGATCCAAATGGGAACTGGTGACACTGCTGGAATTTGCCTTGAAACCCCTCAGTGTCGAAAACTAGCTAATACATACACTGTACTAAATTAAGCCAAATTGTATCGAATTTTTTTTTATGCAATACTCAGGTTTTCAAAGGATAAAATAAGTATGTTTGGAATGGTTTTTTCGTTTACTCAAAACCACTGGACCGATTTTGATGAAATTTTCACAGTTTGTTAAAACATTTGTGGAGCTATGTCTGTTTGCTATCCGATGAATAGATACGTAGTTATGGTTAAAAATGTGAACACTACGATTTGCTCCATATAAGAAAAAACAACAGCAAATAAAACTTCCACATATAAGAAAAACTATCAAAGAGAATGTTCACATATAAAAGAAGACAACAACCAATAGAAATAGAAAGTTGCCATCTGTTTGGAAAATTTCGATCAATTAAAATGATAAAAACATTAAGTACAACGTATTTTTATAATTTGTATATCGAATTAATGAGGTTTAAGAATGCTTAATGGAAAATATTTTGGAAGAGCGTTGCCAAATTTTTTTTTAATTTTAATTCCATTATTGATTTCCAAAAAATTGTTGAATAGTGTTGTCATCTGTTCAGTAAACGAAGTGTTTAATAAACTAAGGTTGTTTCAGAAAGCTTAGTTTGGAAAATATTTCTAAAGAGGAATGCCATCTGATTGAAAAATTTTATACAATTAAATTGGTAGGATAAATGAAATATTATTTAAAAACATTTTTCATTCATTTCATTAGGGTCTGAGTAAAAGAGTTGAAATAAAAATTTTGAATATATTTACGAAACGAAAAATATTGAAAAAAGCTACTCATACAAACGTAAGAAATAATAAAAACATAAAAAATGTGAAAATATACCTTAGATGAACCCACATTAATTACCGGCAAGCGATCGAAAATTATATAAAAGTCGTATTGGTATGCCCAAATTACATTCGAAAGTGACTGAAAATGAACGTCAAGTGGATAGGTGTACAACTAAAAAAAAAAAAACCATATTCATATGTACATATATACGTTCACCTCTGATATTCATACATATTTTCATTTTAGCATAAGTATTTTTAGTATAGTTTTATTATTTATTGTTACATTTTTTAATGTTAAAATTTTATTGTTAAAAAGCAATTGTTTCATTTCATTTTTAGAAAATAATATCATGGGTTTTTCTTTTTTTATTATGTGTATTTTTTATTTGTTTTAAAAATAAATGTTTTTTTTTTATTTAATGTAATTTTTAAAAAATATATTTTTTTTAATTTTATTTATTGCTTCTCTTTGTAATTTAATTTAGCTTTAATTGTAAGATTTTATCGTTTTTTAAAAGGGAATAAACTATTTGTAGGAGAAAATCAGTTAAGTTATCAAAATGTGCGCAATTAGCTCGGCTTTCCCTTAGGGTCTGAGATAGATTTAATTTTTTTGTATTAAAAAATTGCATTGTTTCATATTTTGTAATAATTTGTTTTATTTTTTATTAATTACCCACCGTTCGATGTTTGGTTTTTTGGGTTTTTACATTCTGAATCGTTGTCAAACTGTATGGAGTACATTGTAAAAATTTGAGAATAGCAAAACCAAAGCTGTAGAAGTTACGAGTTTTTTCATGCCTGCGAATATAAGGTTTCTTCAAAATTTCGGAAATTTTGTCTCTAGACTTTCGAATATGTATCATGATGAAATTAAAGAAGTGTATTCTTTTTTTCGATAAGAAATGTAAATTTTGTATGGAATTACCCATACATATATGTATATTTTTTTCAAATTAAGTTATTCGAAATTGTATTGCTCCTTAGCAGATCTTCCAATTAGACTTTTGAAAAACGGAGAGGAATTTTCAAGATAGTTGCAAGATACATAGTTGCTAAAAATGACAATTGTCTTAGAAAAGAACTTAGCCTTGCGAAAGGCTGGTGAGTTAACAGTTGCCAGAATTGCCTTTTACCAATGTTTAATAAATTTACATTAAGTTTTATCACTGGATACACTTTCCACTTTTTTTAATTTTAAATGTTTCACGGAGCGTATGGGTAATTTGCGTGTCCATAGCAAAGTTTATTCAAACGCAAACAAATTATTTTGTCATATTAAAAATAACGTGATATATATATATACATACATACATATATGCTTTTCAAACCGCATGGCACGAAAATGTAAATAAACCAAAAAAAAATATATACAAAAAAATATTTGAAAACATTAAAAAATGTTTCCGCCTTATTACAGCTCATTTCCAAACTCAACCACACAATAAAGTGTCTGTTTTTTTCTTAAACATAGCAATTAAAATACATTTAATTAATTCCAAAATCACTTTTACAAAAAATTGCAATTTTTCACTCACAAAGCGCAAAAAATGCCACGCAAAGTGCACATATGTAAATTAGGGTGGTCCTTAAATTTAGGTAGCAAATTTTTACATCAGATTTCTCAAGCCTCAACCCCTACGTCGATGCTACTATAGCCGAAGATATTACATACATACATATTTATGTATAAATTTTGGCCCCGATTGGAGACGGTTAAGGCGTGTCGCACTGGGGTCAATCTTCAGATTAGCTTATGAAAACGACTTAACCGACTCCAATCGGGACAAAAATTTATATGTGATATCTTCGACTTAAGTAGTATCGATTTTGGGTATTAGATAAAAAAAAATTAATTTAAATTTTTTTATTCTCTATAGAGGAATCTGAACTTTGCCCCCTGTGCGATACGCCCTAACCCTCTCCAATCGGAACCAATCGTGGTATTACCGCTTGATGAGGTGAGACTGAAAAATCGTTAATTTGATATATTTTTAAGGACCACCCTAATGCACATACACACCATGTGTATGTAACCACGTAACTATGTATTTAAGTATCTGCAACAGCGTCAGCTGAGCTGCTTACATTTTGTTTATTTTACTCAACCAACAACTACAACAGTTGCTATAACAGCTGCAGCTAAAAAAATTAAAATAAATCAACAAGCATCAGCCGAGCGCCTTGCAAGCGGCTGGCTAGCCAAAAACCAAAAAAAAAACGCCGTTTGACGGTGGCAAAGCAATTTCCATTGCATGATTAACTGTTGCCAATGGCATGTGTTCGCGCGCAGAGGATAGCACAGAAAGACCAATGAATTCAGTGTTATGCTCACACAAAGGCCAAGCAATTGACTACACACTTTTGTACATACATACATATAAGTATTCATATACATACATACATACTATACTGCATTTGCGCACATTGCGAATAAATGCCATTTAACGGTATTTATTTGCCATGGAAGTTAATTTATCTACAAGTTGCAACAATGCTCATCTAACAACAACCGCAACAACAA
>NW_016164126.1:0-33170 GCF_001687245.7 Rhagoletis zephyria | reverse complement strand
TTTACGAAGACAATCAAGTATTTATGTAGTAGATTCCACAGCAGGGGACACAGTCGCATTCCTTACCGGGCATCGCCAGTACGTTAGTGTCCATATGTAGTGACTCCTTATTCTATATGCGATGATATAATGCTAGGTATTTATTTATTTGCGAATATAACAAAGGGTTAGGGGTGCGTCGGATGCGTGATGGGTGCGTCGGATGCGTGATGGGTGCTTTGTGTACGCCGGAACATATCAAGTTCAACGTTGATCCTTAGAGACTACTTTGTTTTCCATTATCATGAATTCTTGCCAGCCACAAACAAAACACGAGCGAGTCCGCTTATATGGTTAAGCTGATGGATCCTCTTTTTTCGGCTTCTATTTTTCATTGTTCATAGTTTCATAATTTGGTAAGTGCTGGCGAGTGGGAAGTGAAGTAAGCTGAGCAACACTGGACGCACGTAAAATTTTATGGATTTCATAAGCAATAAAGAAAGTCTCAACTGTAACAAAAGTAGTGAATGTAGAGTACAATAAAAGCAACAAAAGCGTTAGCTTAGCGATGTCGGTGACACTTTCGGCTCACTGCTCTAATCCTGGCTATATCTACAAACATACATAAATAGATACATACATACATGTGTGCAGAAATAATGCAAACGACACGCAGTGTGGCAATAGAAAAGCGGATGTCAATGTACATATGTATGCGTGTCTGTATGTATGTATATGTGGGTGTCCCGCAAATGAGGCATTAGACGGGTATCTGGCTGAGAAGAACAGGCAGTTAAGCGGAAGCGTGTCATGCCGAACGCTGTGCTTGCTCGCATAAAAGCAGCAATAATAGCAACAGAAGTATTAGTTGCAGGTAAGTATGGATCTACATACATTAGACCGTACCTCCGTACAAGCAGATAAAAAAGTACTTTTGGAATTCAATTTCGAAAAGAAAATATATATTTTGTTTGCTGAACCTAGTGGTCGTTGTTTACATCTGCACCACCTACATTCGGCAATAAAATTTATTTTTCGAATTGGCCTTGCAAAAATGCCTTACACTCAGTGGTGTATGGCGCGCTGGTACGGTCTAATGTACATACACATATACATATGTATATATGCAGTGGCTGTGGCACATTAAGCCATTTATTTATTTACTTTTCTGGTTGTTTGTTTGCTTTTGAGCCTTCTGAGTTTGTTTGCTCTTTAGTAGGTTGTCTACAGGCTTGATTGGCTGTTGTGCAGCGCTGGATAGCCTAGGAACTGTTTGTTATCTGTCATTGTGGGTTATCATAGCGTCATTGTTGCTGTGATGTCCCCAACAATCAGCAGCTCCTTTTGAGTGCTCTTGCTATGCTGTCGAACTGATTAGCTAAACTAACCGCTGTGCAAATCAAACAAACGAAAAAATAATGAGGGTAGCACGAATACATATAAAAAATATTTGGAAACTAAAGGAAACCATATGGTAGAAAATTGAATAAAACTTATTACGGATTAATGCGGGCGAGTTACTGTGACAGGCTAGATATTTTCGTATTTGACGTGTGCAGTATTTATCAATATTCATACATACGTGCTAGGGATGTTGCGAATGTGGACTTTTAGACATCCGCGGAGGCGAATGCGGATGTCAAGTATTTTTAAGAAACGATTTAGATAGGTAAATTAGGGGATTTAAGTAGATAAAAAATTGGAAAAGTTAGTAGTGTTTAACAATGTTTATTGTATTTAGTGCTTGAAATTAAAAATTGGAAAATTATATTTAATAAACAGTAATGCTGCTGTCTTTTTAGGTTACACCCTTTTTCTTAAAGCGTTGTAAATCAAACCTGCGCAATTAAGTAACTGCTTGCTCGAGGCGACAAATATCTGCGTGTGAAACTTAACAATATTTTAAATTCTTTTCGAGTAGAGAATTGCATAGGGCTGACCATTGACAACTATAGTTCGTGACCGCCAAACGCAAACAAAAATTTTGTCCGACAAGTAGCGGAATTACTGTTTTTGGAAATTTTTGTTAAAAATAAATTTCCCAAAGAGTCACAATTGAAATGATTGAAACAAATATAATATCAATTGTTTTTTTAAGATTGGTCCACAAAAAAACCTGAAAAAATATTATTAAAGGGACTATGTTCCTTTGACGCATGTCAAAGATCAAGTAGAAGTGGGAACCTGTATGACTGCCCATTGATAGCCCGGTTATATAGGAGCTTGAGAAATATCTAGATGGTTGACAAGGTGTCGTAAGTGTCGCATTGTTGTATATTGTAAAGTTTTTAACGGCTAAATAAATGTTTAGAGGACTTGAAACAACCAACAACCAACTATTTTTTAACGCTGTGAAATTTCATAATACGTCTTTTATGGTAGCTGGCAGATTCTCTAAATATAGTTTAAGCCGTTTAAAGTTTACGACATACAATAATGCGAGAGTATACAACTACTTGTGAACACCCTAAATATGTTTAAAGACACTTTAATCGACTCCACACCCATTGGTGGATAACCAACTGGCGCAAATTCGCACAGGAAAGAGGCAATTGGAGAAGCTTTTTGGTCTCGGTCCAAACCGACAAACGGTTTTAGTGCAAAATAAGAAGAAGGAGTAGTTTTTTTTAATATTATCGTTGCTTTTTTCCCAAATTTGCGTTGTTGAATTATATATATTGAAGTGAGATAACGAAAATTTCTATATCGTTACTAACACAATTTCAAATTGGAGAATACTCATGTACATCTGATATCGACTGTTGCCGGTAGTTCCAAATTGTGGTTTTTGTTTCGGTTTCAAACGACAATGCCAACGGTAATAGGACCGATTATCTGGAGTATTCACAAACTAGCCTTAGGACAATCACACGGATAAAGTCCTGTCTACCACCAAAATCAATGTCTAAACTAAACCAAATCGGCTCCGCATTTGACTCTTTCGGCTAAGTTCATTTTGTTTTACACAAAATATGATACAATTCAAATCATAATGGAAGTACATTACTAAATACAAATATTAGCTATATTCTCCAGCAGATGCATTTTAACTGACTTCAAAAAAAGGAGGAGGTTATCAGTTCGTCGGTATATTTTTTTTTTTGTATGTTTGTGCATAACTTTGGACCACGTCAACCGATTCGGATAATTCTTTTTTCATCGGAAAGGTGGTACCTCAAGGGTTGTCCCAAGAAACTAACGATAATCTTAAATTTTTATATGGGAATTAAAGTCAGTTTTGTTTTTTGCTTAAAAATTATTTGTTTCGCATTCTAATCGCCTACGAAACGTAAGTTATTGATAAAAGTCAATGATGATGAGAATATCTAAATAATGGTTACTAACGATAATTATGTATGTCGAAAACGATGATAATGGCGACGTGCATTTGAATCAAATTGTTATCTATATATTAATACGCTAAATGGATTTTTACTTCTCCCTGTCCTGAATTCCGACATTATTACTGGTGTTAAATTCTCATTTCAAAATATTTAACTAAAATTTTAAAAGTTTAATTTTTGTTCTAGTAAGTATTTCCTACGCATACATATCTTCATATATGTAGATACGTACTATGTATAACTATTTTGTACATTAGACATGCCTATCATTGCAATACATACCAAGCCAGCGTGCCTTCACCTGTGCCTGTTGTGAGAGATAATATTTGCGTTTGACTTGCAGCATTTGCGGCATTTGATATGTTAATTAATTTGCACTTTCACTGCCGCATGCACCACCACACATCCATACATGCATACATACTTACGCAACCAGATAAGTGTATACACATATGAACACGCGTTCAACTGGGATGCCACACGTAGCCCATTGCAGCAGCTGCTGTAAGTTTTGTCATGCCAGTGCTGGCAACGACTAACAAAAATAATTTGCACCATCAAAACAAAATTTTCAAAAATAAAAGAAAACAAACTATAAAATTAAAGAGTTTCAGTTGTCGCATTGCATTTACTGGCATAAGTGTGTGTATATTGGCAAAGCAGGTATGTATGTAGTTGGTTGGCTACACAAATGCTTACATACATACATATGTATATAGTAAAAGCGCAAGGCAGGTAGGTGGTGGTGCTGTACGGCGGCGGGCAGTTTGCAATGAAAAGTTACAGCCATTCAACTTTTGAAAAGTTCGTAAGCAAATACAGTGGCTTTCATTGTCTTCAGCGCTCTTGGCTGGCTGTGCTCTGTTGTACCGCTAGCAAGCTATTAACTGGCTCTTTTTTGCTTTTGTTTCTACTGGTACGTACTGTAGTTGTTTGCAGCAGACTAAGCATAAGTGCCGGCACCTGCGTCTCTAACGTCACACTTCTCTTTACCTGTCGCGCCAATTCTCCCAGCCACTTTTGCTGCTTCCGCATGAAATTGGAAATGGAAAAGTAATTTCCCATTTACATGCTAAATGGCAAGAAAATACAATAAAGTTACTCAGCTAAAACTCTTTTGCCATTGCCATTTGCTGTTGTTGTTGGCTTTTGTTGTGATGGCTGCTTGCTGCTGGTTTTTTGCACCAAGTTGGGAAAGAGGTAATACAAATGTATAACTGTAAAGGCGGAAGTGGTGCGCACGATTAGTTATATCAGTGCTGCTACTTACTATGTTTGTATATATGTACATATTTACATGCAAGCAAGTGTAGCTTTAGGCCGCAATTGCGGCGAAAGTATAGAAGTCGGCCAAGTGCAAAATAGAAAAGCATCTACATTAAGAGAACACACAAGAGGCAGTTTGTTGAAGTCCTTCCATTGCAGACACGCACACTTCGCGCAGACCGCAGTCGCATAGCCTAGCGGTCGCTGGTAGAAACACGTACGCACACACATAGCTGCACAAATACTTTTGCACTTTTCAACTTTACTTTTCGACGAGTACTTGTATTTTTGCAAATTACAACTTGCAGAAGAAGCCAATAAAGCAATTGTTTTGTGTTACTTTCCAAGCGCAGTGTAAACACTCATACATAGATACATATGTATGTACATATGCGGCCACTACATAGCAGCTGGAGGAATGAGTGAACATATTTTTCAAAAGACTTATGCGAGGCAACTGCTGCTGGTAATAAGCAAGCAATGAATGCCAAAGAATTGAAAGCGTACTTAAACTTATTAGACACACGTAAAATGAAAATTAGTTTTCAAATTGAAATTTTTTTTGTAGATGAATTGAAATTTAACCATAAGCTTACGTTTGATTTAGTACACATACATATAAGAAGCTCTAGAACTCCAAAGATGTGGTCATTAATTGAGGGAAGATGATTTTTCCGCAGAGAGTAACATTTTGCGACAATGTATTTTCTTTTGGTGGATATATTAGGCTAGGCTATGTAAATGCGGTTGGCTTAAAGACACACGCCCGGCCGTTGAGACAACCGTGTCAATAACTAGTCCTCATTATATAGTCTGATCCTTCCGTTAGAACATTTTTTTTACTAAAATCCAATTTTATGAAAACTTTAATTAGAAAGAATCACTGGAGTCATTTCTAATACTTTTTATGGGTCTTTCTCTTTTAATTATACTTGCAATTCTTTCATCCTAATTATAAACCAATAGGAATCGGTCCATGATCCACCACTCTTAATAATTTGTTTCATATGAAGGAAGAAAAATTTTCACCTCAGTCACGCGTGGGATGCCGTCACAACTTAATATTAATCTTAAACTTAACCTTGATCTTAATCTTAGTCTTAATCCTAAACAAAAACAACTTAGTTTTAATTTTAGTCTTAATCTTAATCTTAATCTTAACCTTGATCTTAATCTTATTCTTAATCCTTAACTTGATTTTACTCTTAATTTTAATTTTAATCCTAATCTTGATCTTAATCAGAATCTTAATCGTATTATTAGGCTTAATATTAGTGTTACTCTTATTCTCATTGTTAAACCTAATCTTACTCTCAAACTTAACCCTAATCTTAATCTTAATCTTAATCGTACCCTTAATATTAGTCTTAATCTTAACCTTAATTTTAGTTTTAAAATTTAATATTACTTATTCCCAACCACCCACGCCATGCCTTTTCTCCTTCTGTCGCGTTTTCGTTTCATTGGAGTTTGGAATTCGAGCCCCACGATGGTGTCGCTTCTCCGCTAAGTCGGTCCCAAAGAATTTTCACCTCAAAAAACTGTGCAATCTTTCATGCAAATATTTGGATTTGCTAGCTCGGCAGTGACCGCACGTTAAAACCCTAGACAGTATGTCCCATCTATAAGGCAAACACGTTTAAGCTCTAAGCAATTAATAGTACTTAATTTACTCCTACACATGTATATGAAGCGAACTTTATCATGCAAAAAACGTGACTGAGTACTCCCTCCTATGCTCCCATGCAAGCTTAACTTTTGACATTAAAACAAAAAATCCATAGGTTAACGTTTATCCCATCTCTGTGATATTAATTATACATTTAGCTTTCTAACTGTCTCAGCTATACAAAGTCACATTGGGAGAAATTACTTAAATTAAAATTTACAATGCAGTCAGAGTGTTACATAAAGTGAGACTCCCTAAGTAACTTTTGACAACTGTCAAGTATACATATATGCCCCGAATAGACCGCTCTGAATTCTTTTGTGCAATCACATTGACGCTTTTATTCCTTTCAATGTGCAAGGAAGCCCGCTTTATTTATTGTGCAGATACACATATGAACAAACATTCAATACTCTTGTAATATTCGCTTTTAAATTTTTATACACTTCCATATATGTATATATATATGTAAATAAGACAACTCGTAGTCAAATTCACATGCGACGCTTTCTTGGTGTGTGTGTATGTTTCAGACACCTTCAAGTGGAAGTTCTTCCGACTGTTGTCAGCAAAATGAATCTTATTATTGCCGTCGTTGTTGGTGCTGTTGTCGTACGATTTTGTATGAAAATGCTGTACTATTTATATGCGGCAAGGGGCAACGGTGACAGGTGCAGCCAACCGCTGGCAATGGAGTACAGCGCAGCAATTTGACGTAAGTGGTTGTAAGGTCACAGCGAATACGAAGAAAATCATGTCACACATATGCACATATATATATGCAAACACTTACAAACGCACTCATTGTTAGCACTCAAGCAAAGTCTTTCCGAACGGATTTACAACCTTAAGCAAATTAATTTGAGTGCGTGATTTTCTCCTGTTTTGCACACTTGAACATGCAGGCATACCTATGTACGTACGTATGTACATTAGAGTGGAATTTTAATGCCGCCATCCCCTAGGATTGTTCTGAACCGAAAGTAAATACATATATACATATACCCCTATTTTTTTATTTTGAAAAAAAAAATATTTAGGGAGTGCTCACAGTGCTCAAAGTTTTCCATGTATTTTATATGGGGAAAAACAAATTTTCGTAAAAATGGTATAAAACTCTTGAAAATCAATATTTTTCAATCGTAAAACTGTGGTTCTCTTCAGAAGACTTCAAATATTAATATTAAATTGTTTATTTAAAAATTTTTTATGATTAAAGATTTTTTATTGGTCCCCCCCATTGCATTTTCTAGGACCTAAAAAATATAGTTACCAAGAAATAACGGTTAAAGCAACAATTGGGTATTATTACTGGGAATCTCCTGAAGATAAGCAAAGTTTTCCGATAGAAAAATATTGATTTGCAAGAATTCTACACTAATTCTACGAAAAGTTGTTTTTTCCCCCTAAATTTTTTTTTATTTCAAAATAAAAAAACAGGGGTATATTTTTTGTCGGTATAGGACAATCCTAGGGGGTTAAAAATGCGACCTTATTTTTTTTACGTACATTTTTGGACCACTTTAATATACGTACTTACACATCTCCGTTTTCAAGTGTGTTTGCTGTGCCCTTGTGTGTGTGTGTGTGAATGTATTGATTACACTGGTCTACAAGGGTTTTGCGAATAAGACGGGACCTGGTGTTTCCGAACGGATTTTTCGTGCTGAACACGAATCTGGGGTCCAAAACTTCCCATCACGTCACGTTTTCGAGAAAAAAGGGGTTGAAACCCCTAAAAACAGCGTTTTTGGCCATTTTTGAAAAATTGTAGAGCTGAACCCTGACGTGCTACAAATTTTGTATATTCAGAAATTAAAGGCTAAACGTGCCCTTTCGAATGAGCCCTATGCCGAATTGATCGCGATGCACCCTTAGCAGGGGGTGTATTTGTGTCTAGGGAGTGCGACAATTTTTAATCCAAAACCATTTCAGTATCTTAAATTTTTAAAATCTAACTGCAGATTCGTAATCAGCGACTTTTAATATAGTTAAAACCTTGGCATTATTAATTTTCTATGATCGTTTAAGATTAAATTCTTTCTGTGATCAATTTTTCCTGCACCCCTAAACACAAATACACCCCCTGCTTTAAGGGTGCACGCGATCAATTCGGCATAGGGCTCATTCGAAAGGGCACGGTTTAGCCTTTAATTTCTGATATATGCAAAATTTGTACCACGTCAGGGTTCAGCTCTATAATTTTTCGAAAATGGCCAAAAACGCTGTTTTTAGGGGTTTCAACCCCTTTTTTCTCGAAAACGTGACGTGATGGGACATTTTTGACCCCGGATTCGTGTTCAGCACGAAAAATCCGTTCAGAAACACCAGGTCCCGTCTTATTCGCAGAAAAAAAGTTGAAATTTGTAGACCAGTGTTATCGCATGTCTGTGCCATGAAATATTGATCAATTTTAATTTTAAATTTATTGCAATTGTAATTTGTCAGACGCTTAAATATGTTAGCTTTAGCCCACAAGTACATATGTAAGTATGTATAAATGCATACAAAGTATTCAGTATTCACCAGTATACACACGCATCAAATACAATGTAGAGCAAACTTATTCACTCACCTTCACCCAATCATATTCGGTTATATGTATGTATGTACAATGTACATACAAACGCACTTTTGCCAACGCTAAGTAAGAGTCCCGCGGGTGCTGTCAACTGCTAAATTGTGCAAAAGTTTTCACCTTTTGGAGCTAAATACATACACTTAGCTGAGCAGAGCAAAGTGAAGAGGGCGGTTGAAAGCGTGGCAGTGTAGGTTAGTTTTTACCATACCACCATACATACATATGTGTTACAAGTTTCTTGGTGTGCGTGTAACGTGCGGTTGAACACATTTAAAACTTATTACGATTGTTAAATGAAATCTAGAGTGCATGTACGTAGCAGGGCAATGCCAAATGCAGCCGCACATCATTTCCTGCGTTTGTGGCAGTTTGAAAAAAAAAAACTCAAACAAAAAAGAACTTGAAGTTGAGGAAGAAAATAAAATTAAAAAGCTCATTCATTATGCTACGCCAACACTTGGCTGTCCATTTGTTGGCGCAACAGTCGAATATTATTTGAGCATGCACAACCGGTGCAGTCGAGCGTCACACTACTCTGGCACAGTGGGCGTTTCGTTTAGCTATACTATTTTTTATTATTAGTAAAAGGACAGTCGTGAAGGACACAAGAGTTCTACAAATTAAGATCCATGACCCCGTTCATGTGTAACGCGGATACTTGGAGAGGATAGAATGTGAACTTTACCAGCATCAACGGTAAAACTTCGACTGTTTATTAAAAAAACAAAGACCGTAACTTGTGGTTTTTTTTCCAAAAAGTAGATAAACAATTGGGCCTGGTTTCGAACCCAGCTTCCCACCAACATCAAAGATTAAAAAACAAAAATGTTTTCTAATAGCAATTGCCCCTCGGCAGGCAATGGCCAACCTCCCAGTGTATTTAACCACGAAAAACATCTTCGCATAAAAATACAAGCAGACGAAATAGCGGTTATCGAAAAATAAAAGTTAGATTTCCACTTTTATTGATCGAAAAAACTAAAACTATATTTTAACTGTTATTTTAGACTGAAAAAAATTAAATAAAACTTTAATTGTTATTTTTGACTGAAAAAGTGTCGGTCCAAAAAACCGACTACTTGTTTACTTTTTTGCAAAAAAAAATTAAAAAGATTTAAAGCATTTAAAATTCATATTACTTAGCTAACACGCATCACACTGCTATATCCAAATATCATATAGAAAAATTCTTTCTGTCTGATTTCTCGAATTAAATTTTCAAAAGTAACTGTTACTTTCAATCCCAGTTTGTTTATTATTTTTTATTTTACTTTTTTCGTTATAGAAGTTTTGGGGCCCGATGCAGGAGTGACAGTCCTTGGCCAGATATAACGGTTAAGTAGACCCGACTGTCTTGGGTAGGCCGATCATTTTCGTTATTGGTACTGTTATCGATAACAAATGTCACCTTTGTCGTTCTAACTAGTGCTGTTATGGATATACATAAAAAGAGAAATGTTTCTTAGGGCCAATTTCACAATGCGTAGTTAACTTAGAATCGGCAGTTAACTACTGCCTGAAAATCTTTAGTTAACTGTCGATTCTGATTTAGCTACGCACTGTGAAACTGGCCCTTATTTTATAGGTACATATGTATGTATATTCCTTTCTTCCAAGAATTGCAGAAAAAAGTGTACGTCTTAAGCCAAGAGTGTTATATAACAAATATCTAACTCTCTTGGCAGTTCTTCTTTAATGGGCTACATAAAAAAAATCAATTGACGATAGCTAGCGTTGGTTCAAATATTTTGTATGGTTAATTTTTTTCCTTAATTGTTTCATTTTTAGGATGTTTTTTAGTGTTTGGGCAACGTACCAGGAGTTTTTTGGGGCATTTTATAATTTTCGGTAACTACCCAGATTTTTCAGAATCTCTCCGGACTTTTAGGGAACCTAAGAAGGCTTTATAAGCTCTTATATTTCCGGCTATAAGTACATACATACATGTTGGGACAATTTAAAAGGTTTTTTTAGGGAAATTAAATTCACAGTGCTTCACGCCTATCGTCCACTGTTCAATCGTTGACTGTGAAGGACGCCTTTTTTGACCGTTTGGTTGTGGTCTCATTTAATTTCTCGTAACCATTTGTAAAAGTTCATTTTTTGACTTTCTTATTAGCTACAACTAGTTTTAAACATCGTTTTTGTACTATTTTGTTTTTGCGCTTTCACTCCGCTCGAGTTGGACAAAGTAGATTTTGCCACTTTATTGAACACGTAAAGATAAAAATGCAGTTGACACTTGGCAAATTTCCGCACAAATTCACACAAGCAGACATACACACACATCCATGCACTCAAATTACATTAACACTCGCACTGTGATATATTCATTTAAACGCTAATACTTGCACAAAAGCGCAAAAACACACATACATATGTATTTGTACACTTTTTGTTACGCTTGCCTTGTGGCGAGTACCCACTGGCAATGTCACACTTCATGCCACACCACGGCGTATACGTAACAATTTTATAACGAAGCGCTACGATTCTCGCTATGCGAAATAATAGAAATCCACAATCGAATTGTGGGCGGAAAGTCGATGGTCATTCTGAATGCAAGCCAAAGTGTTGCTTGCACGCCACTGTATACATACATACATATGTACGTATGTATGTATGTATGCACCTACAATAGATTGGTTATTTAGTTAGTTGGGACTGAGTGCGCAATTTATTTTCGATTTTTCGTGCTCTTCACTCCCACACACACACACACACACACACACACATTTTTCAATCTTCAACAATTGTCGAACACATTTGATATGTGTTGCAGATATGTGTGTGTGTGTGTTGGCATAGATAGCAACAAATAGGAAATGGAATTTGTTAGACTCAATAAGTGGCTACGTTTCAGTTGGCGCACAGGAGATATTAAATGTGGGTCGGCGGTTGGCGGTTCGTACTTGGTTAGTTGGTTACTGGGTACTTATGTATGTACTGCAGAGTGCGCAAAGTGCAAAGATTGCACAAATGGCAGCAAAGGGTAGAGAGCAGAGTGCACAATCGCAATGCATGCAAGCGCTTAGTGCTGGGCGCTGATAACGAATCGTGTGCATCTATGTACGTAACTATATGTACATTGTAGCTGTTGGTATGTGGCAGCATGTGCCATTGACAGTGGCAACACCAGCAGCAGCAAGAGCAGTCAAACCAAAAAAAAACAGCAAAAAATTCTTTCTCAATTTACGACACAAAAAAAAAATCAGTACTCAGTGCGCTCTTTTCTTATTATCTTTCAAAACCTTATGAAGAAGCGCTTATTGCAGTTTTTTTTTTGTTGTTGTAGTAATCACATATTATTGACATTTGTCATGTGACTTAGTTGTATTAAGTTATGACATGAAATGTCAGGGACTTACAAGCAGTAAGTAATAATACCCTCATTCACACTCACGCACACATATGTATGTACATACATGGCACAGCCAGCACCTATATTGTATATGAGAATCAAAGAAAAGGATTATAGCGCTTTGAGGATGGCGCACACATACACACACATACAACGACAATTCGCTGATTGTGTCCTCACACAGCCATTCATGGTTTTCTAAATACAAGTAGATGGCTGTGTACTTTTGTATATAGGTATGTAGGTTTGTATGTTTGGCATTCGGCATATTGCGCTCTATTTGGTGCTTTCGATTTGGCCTTCAACTTTTATTTCATTTCTATCCTTTTCAGTGCTAGAAGGCCATGAGAATGTGACAAGTGAGCCATGAGAGTGATTAGTGGTAAAATTTATGAAAAATTAATTACTCAAAGCAACTAAGGTTCGAGTAAATAATTGCAGACTTTGTAGCTTTCTATGGAACACGCAAGGTCGTTTTGCTCATACAGTAACACTATAATTTTTCTTCATGTTTTGACCGTTGTTAATGTCCAACCGGTGAATGAATGGTATACCTTAGTTCTGTGTTCTACTAGATAACAATTTTACAAATTTATTGCCACGAAAGTCATGGAAATAATGTATCTCAAACAGAATTCTGAATTTCAAAGCGAGGTTATATGAGAATGCTTAGTTTCTAATTAAAGGACCTGTATAAGCAGAGATAAATGTAAAGCTCCTCCAAAAACAACAATAAATGCGCCAGTCTAGTGGGAGTTTGTGCAAAATTTTGAACTCTAACTTAACATTCGGAAGTTAGATAGACAAAATAGAAATTATGCACTGCGATCTTGGATCTTTTCACACTAAAAACTCATCACAAAACCTTGTTTAGCCCTAAGTCCCTAATGAAACCCAGTAGTTTTATCGATCGCAACGAACCTTAGCAGGGGAGAAAATGGCATTACTGTCGCTGTTAGGAAGTCCAGGTAAGAGTCGTCTGAATTGATCTACAGGCTGTTTATTTAAGTTCGTGGCTGTCAGTGTATCTGTTATATATTTTAAGCTTGCCTCCTTAATATTCGTGTGATTTCGCCCATAAACTCTTCTACACGGCCGCTCTTCTGCTCCAGATTTTTCTCTGCTACGAAAAGTTAGGGTTTTGTTCCTTTTACACCGATAGCTGCTGGTTTCCTTGCCAGTTTTTCAAGCTCTTCGTTCCTCTATTGGGGTATGATTTGGAGCCCAGGACCACATAGACTGCACTAATTATGGTATGTGCGTTTTTCACACGAAGATTAATGTGGCATTTAGTTCGTCATTTCGGTATACTTCTGCGTATGTGGCCGTAAAATCTTTTCTAATATTGTCTGCTTCCAGCCTCCTTTTAGCTGCCCAATTCAACTTTAAACCTTTTCTCAGATTTTTCACTTGGGTGTATTTTATATTGAACTGGGAGAGGGAAATTCTGGTTTTGGTAATCCCACTATGTTAAGCCAGTCCCCTCGGAAAATGCCACCGCTAAATGTGTTACTATTGAATTGCATATCGTGGTACATAGTTTCCGCGGGATATAGCCGAGTCAAGGCTCCATCACCGAATGCCTGGTGGCTATTGTGTGAAAGTTCTTAGTGACCAGTCTATTGCAAATTTTAGGCTAGTTAACACTGGTTGGCCTAGAAGATCCAAATATGTACAATGCCAACTTATGAATCTTTATCCATAAAACTGAGCCTATACGAATCACTAGACCTGAGTAGTAAGCCACAAGTTCTACCACTTTTTGCTTTGTGTAAGTCATCTCCCCTCCTTGTAATAACCATCAATCGTTAATGTATCCTCAAGCGAACTTTCTAAGTTAGGCAGAGTCTAAGGTAAAGGATAAGTCTTCTCTCCAAGCTGATACAAACATAATAACATAAAAAACCCATCTAAGCTCTACTGGACAATGTGAACGCACTTTTGACAGACATCGGAACAGTGAACAGTGTTTATTTCATAAGGATCCCCAGTGACATTGGTTACAAATAAAATGAGGTTTCAGATATTTTGAACAGGAAAAGCGCAGGCAAGGGACCGGTAGTGCTATGACCCTTACTTGGGCTATTATGTAGCTCTTTAAAGCGAAACTATAGTACATATATGAAAATCTAAGCTCAACGTTATTGGTCAAGTTCAGAATATAGCAAACAGGACAGAACCTTCATTCCATAAGCCACTGGCTATGTTACAGTTAATAGCAGAGTATTGAATCACCTATAGTAAAGATTTGCTATAAGATATCAACTCAGGACGCGGCATCGGGATGAGTTTTCACAGAGTCTGAGATCAAGCTAACATAATGGTATCTATTCTTTGTTATAATTTTTGTTAACTGAGGGAAGTATGTATGTATGTACTTCGTTATCTTTTTTGTTACACTCTCTTGAGAAATTTACTGCCGCTCTTCGTTGTCTATGCTTCTAAATAAATTAGAACTGCAAGATATTCCTGCGTATGTATTTAACGCATTGCCTTGAACATTCACCATGCCATTAGCAAGCAAATGTAGTAATTTTGAAATATCCGAAAAACCATGATAAAAATATTACAAGGTAAATTCATTCTCTCAATTCGTGGGCCATTACTTTTTTTTTGGGGTTTGCAAGCATTTTAAATCATATAAAATTGAAATTAAAAAAATGAAATTGTTGACAATTGTTGCAGTTTGAGATTGAAAATGAGAATGTGTGCGTGAGTTTGAGTTTTGAATTTTTTAATTATATTGCTGACAAACGTCAGACTGCCTCTCAATGGTTTTACCATGCGAAAAACTAGCTGCCTATGAGTTTTAGCAGCTCATGTTACTTTTCATTATACGCATATAAGATATATATGTAGGTATGTATGGATGCACTTTTATGTGAAAGTAAATATTTTTTATGTGGAAGTGTCAAAAGAAAGATTATTTTTATTATAAATTGATTCTAAAATGGACGTGCGTTGTGAATGATTATTTGCTGTATTCTTTAAATTCCGATGAACAAGCTGGAAAAATTGTTCATTTAATACCAACATTGTATTGTGCAACCGGTATATCGATGGGAAAATTTCTGGAAATTCAAATGCTTATAAAACTTTTCCTTTGTATGTCTATATGCTGGTTTTAACTGTGTAAAATTCAATGGCATGTGCCGTCAATTAAGTGAAACACATTGTCAAATGGGACTAAAAAACGGTTTAGCCATTGGATTAGATATGCTCTATAGTTGTGATGTTTAGCCTAAATGACATATATTTGAAGTTTTATGGCCGCAGGTTAACGACAATCCATGCCGACTTTTAGTTGAGGTCTTAAATCTAAATCTGCTTGCTGAAATTTTTAATAGGACGACAGAAGTTCTCTCAAGGACATAGAAAAAATTAATTAAATGAAAAAGTACAGTGTATTTGCGAGGATGTAGTACATTAAAAGGCTGCAAACCGATATTTTTTCAAATACTTTATTATAATTTGTGTGCATAAGTCCAGAAAATTTGCCATTGAAGCACAATATTTATTTGGTCTGACAAGGCGTATGATGAACATTAAGTTACTAACAGCAACAAAGTCACAGTGCTGCCGCTGTCACTTCAATTGAAGTTTTTCACTTCATTTTGGATGCCTTCCCTTCGGCACTTCATTTTACTTCACTTTCCACAAATTAGATTTATCTCCAAAATAAAAAAAATATGTCTTCGAAATAATTGATTGATTTAACCGAAATAAACTATCTCTTGCCGTTATATGGAAGAAATCATTTTTTCACATGTGCGCAGAAATGAATTATTGGGTAAAGCTTCATAATTAATTAGTAAATATTTGACGAAAATAATAATTATGGTATAGTTTTCATAAATCTTCAATTTAACAGCTAAAAGGAAACATTTACTTAAGTGAATATGGTAATGACGTTGTTGCTGTGAATCGATAAATTATATTTTAGTCTTAGTTTTAGTGAACTGTATTTTTTATTGGCTTGCCCCTACGTTTGTGATATTGTGATTTTAAAGATATTCCACCACTAAATTTCCACAGGAAGATAATAAATTATAAATTATTAAGGTTAAAAATTACTTTTATTGTGATAAAAAATGAATCGATTAACCAATCAGCTGATAAAAAAAGTATCCGAAAAGCCCCACACCCCTTATTATGCTTGAAAGTCGGCACTTCGATAATCACTTCACTTTTGCTCCCAAGTCGTTCCTAAACACTGCACTTTTAAGGCCAGTATGCAACTCTCAAGAAGAGCCAAAACTCCATATATGTAAAATGACGTACAAGAAATGGCAAAGAAATTTTCCTGTGTAAAATTTTCTTGAGGCAGTACACAGTTTTTAAGAAATTTACTACAATTTCTTCTACATTTTCTAAAGTTTTTTGTGGAAAAAGAGCACAAGGCAACCCATGTTCCATTACTTCTTGAGGAAAGAGTGAGGCAACATGCTGTGAAGCATCAGATATCAAAATTCCTTGTACACACACACACACGAAATAATGGAATTTTTTTCTTGGCCGTTTTCTTGATAGCTGCATACTGGCCTTAAGTGTGTTTTCACATCGCACAAACGTTAGCTCATCACTGCGCCTCAAAGTTTGCTGCAAATTTTAAAGTTTTTGTGCATTTTTCTAGCAATTAAAATCGACTTTTCGCGGCACATTTTGTGTCAAACTAGAAATCGCATCACTGTTGCTAAGTTTTGTGACTATGTTAGAATAGAGGGGTAAGTTCATGTTTTTATCAAATTATTTTCCACTTTTTTTTTTTTTAAATGCCTCCATAATATTAAAAACCCCCAGTGTTTTAGTATTTGACATGGCTTACTTAAATTGAGCTTCTAGCCTCGGTATTCCAAAGATTATATTAAATAAAAAATGCCTTTGAATAATTTAAATTTTGTATCGATTTTACATTTATCCAATTATGTTTTATCCAAAATATTCTTTATTATATATATGTTGTTCTTGAAATAAGAAACAAATGTCTAAGCACTAATTAAAGAAACTTAGAAGTGTCCTTTGAAATTGGTATTCTCTAATACCCTTATATGTATTTATTCATAAGATTTAAATTCAACTAAGATTCTTTGAAATGCACTCAAAATTAAAAATTTTGAAGGATAATATTTGCAAAGGACTTTGACAATTTCTAAAATAAGAACAATTTTAAAGAAAAGCTACAATTAATAGTGCTTCGAGTTTTTCTACAGTTTGAGAAAAGTTGCTATTATCGTAAAATTTTCTATCAATATACGTACATACGTGCTCTTCATGAACTTTGATTCTCTGCTCCAAATTTGTTATTTTTTTCTTTTTCTAAGCGATTAATTTTTTGTACAACAAAATAATACTACAATTAAGCTTTAAGTAAGAGTTATAGCATTTTTTAACCCAACTATTTTAGCATGGTTTCACTTTCCACTTAGTGTACACACATACATACATACGTTTTGCGAGTATGCACAATATTTGTAACACAACTTACAAATTCGACAGTTTTCATAAATTATGAATATTGCTGTCAAACTTGCCACAAAGTTAAACTTGCCACAAATTTCGTCGATTTTCGTTCAACTAGTCTTCTACTAAAGAGTTAAGTACAAATTTATAATAAAAACAAAAAAAAATTGTTTGAAGTAAATTCGGCGACTTTGGTATTTCAATATTCAAAAGATAATTTCAGTTTTGGATAATTAAATGTTATACGCAAAGTTGCAGGAAACTTTAGATCGTTTCAAAGCAAATAACAACAAACAAGTAAAACTCAACTATCTGCGAAGGACAGAGAGCTGTCGGCACACTCAGTCCGTTTTATTGTCAACGGTGTGGACAGTGTTTCTGCTTCTCATTTAAACATAAATTGAGAATGGCAACTCCAAAGGGTATTTCGTACTAAAATAAATATTTAGATGATTATAAAATGCTTGAAAACTTTTGGCAACACATACGAGCAGGTAAGCACATTTTTGTGCATAAAATTGTTGAGTAAGTAAGCGAGAAAATTCTGCAAATTTCATTCCGAAATAAATTGGAAGGAATTAAATTCTGTTGGGGAAAATCTATGTTTGTGTAGTTGATTTTGAATTAAAGTTTAGTCATTGTGAGAATGTTTTATATATTTTTTTCTGCGTAACTTACTTTGGTGTGAGCTTTTGCTTACAAGTTTCTATTGCTCTGCCCCCGCGTAGAGTAGTAAGCCAAGTTGGGCATTTTTACGGTGACCAAATTAACCAACGTAAAATAAAGGACATTTTTTTTCAAAATGATTTGAGAATACGTACATACAACTCGTATGATAAAATTACCTTACCCATATCTTAATTTAAATCAAATACTTACAGTTAATTGTATTATTTAATTGTACAAATTCCCCCGCTGTAGCGAAAAAATGAAGCAAAATCCTTTTCAAGGACTTCGCCATCCCTTGCTACCAAAATGCGTTTACGATAATTCATACTGCACGACGAAGCCAGCACACAGTGGCTCAAAATTTGGAATTTAATGTTCATAATCCACCGAAACCTTCATTTTTCAACCAATTTTTACTAAAAAGCAAACAAAAAAATATTTAGTTTGATGAACATTTTTTATAACATTTCAAAATTTTTTTTGTGTATTTTTTTTTGTTTTGCGAGAACCGTACAATTGTTTTCAACTAGTTTTTGTTATGTAACATTTATTAACTGGAACAGGAGAGTACATTTTCTTCAAAATTGTTACTTTTTCTGCATTTTGCACAAAAAATTTAATATAATCAAATAAAAATTCAGAAATCAGGCTTAACTGGGCTCTTGCAAATATTGTAAGCTTTCATAAAAATGAAGGCTCCAGTGAATTACGAACACTAAATGCCAGTTTTGAACCACTAAGCAGCAGGGTGTTTATTGTTCTCTTTCAGTGGAACTGGAAACTCAGCGTGCAACACCATCCTGGGCACAACTTTCCCTGTGCTTTATAGATTGTACAAAGATAACCGATTAAATAGACTTTCCCAAATAATTTCGTACATTTCCAGCAATGGTCTATGTCAACTGTTTGCAAACAAAATTTTAAATTAAGTACAACAAAACTAGTTAAAACAAATATAAACTAGAAAACCTATTCTATTACGGAAATTGATATTTCAAATGCAGCAGGAATAAAAACAATGCCATTGGTAATGTCCAAGGAAAACTTCACGCCAGCCTGTTGATGGCAATGCTAATCTCCGGTAGCAGTAAATTGAGTGTAGTCTGCAGCCATATATATGTAGGTACGTACATAAGTGCAGACAATAAGACACGAATATAACCAATCCATTATAAACATGTAGAAGTGAAGCAAAAACAAAAATGATTGTGAATTAGAAAAAAAAATAGGGCAATGCTAAATATTTGGCAAAAGTGTACGGAAGCATACAGCGTTGAGTTCACTGGATATGTAAGACTACACCACACGTAAATATATATATGTATATACCTACACCTACCTATATTTGGCGAAAGTGTAGAGAAGTACATACATACATTGGTATGAATTGTGCCTAAACATGCAACGGTTCGTAAGACTACTCTTGTATAGGCATTATTAAAATACAAGCGTTTGCTCGCAAACGAAAAAAAAGCTTGAAAATAAAAGAAAAATGCTCATTTTTGCTGCTAAACGAAAAGTGGCAATTTTTAACTCAAAAATCCATGGATGAATGAGCACGCTTATCAGCTCGGCAATTTCAAGGTCGATTAAGCTGCTTCACTGGTTCAAAGCAGCTAGTTGGGCGGAAATTACAGCCAGCACAAATCATTCCAAATTAAAAAAGAGGAATGAAAGTGCAGAGCTTTGATTATTAATCCCTTCTGAGTAAAGAACCTGCCTACAACATTTCAAATCTAGTTTTTTTTTTTTGCCCATATCCTGTGTAGCTGAAGGCTCAGACTTGGTATTTGTTAATGCACAATACAATAACTTGATTTTGATTTTTTTTTTGGTTTTTGACAATGGAACAATTCAATTTTTCGGAAATGAGTTTAGTACGTTTTGCGAGGTTTAGGTAATAGCAGTAATTGTTTCTGAATTTTAATTTCTGCCGTAGCAAGCTTTGAATTTCTTGTTCAGTGAATTGAAAATGTACGAGCGAGTTAAATCAAACAGAGTTGCATTTCTTTTCTTATATTCTTGATAAAAAAGCAACATTTATTATATTTACTTATTTTATTTTTGCTATGGAAGTGTATGTACACTGCAAACATAAAAGGCGTTTTTATCGAGTTTGTTTTTTTATTATGACACTCTTGCAGTTATTGAGCAAAATGGATAATATTTCTTCACTACAAATAAGCAGTAAATTAGACAAGTAATGTGATATTTTATGATCTTTAAACCTTTAAAAAAGAATATCCTACGAAATTAAGATCTTCTTTCTGAGCCACTTCCAAGTATGCATTCTGTAAAAAAAATAAAACAAGCCAAGAGTGACGGCTCTTTTTTACATATTATTTTTCAAGCATTCTTAGATAGTCAAGTACCTGCATTTGCACTCGAAAATTTCCTAAAAGCCCCGAACAGTTCCGAAAATATCACAAGAAATTTCAAAAAATCCCGAAGACGTTCAGAAAGTAAATCGCGAACGTATCCAGAAAAGCTACGAAAATTGCGGTTTTCGAAAAAAATCCTGGGAATTTAAAAGAGTACCAAAGCTCCGAAAAAACTGCAAAAAATGTCTCTCAAAGTACTGAAAAACACCCAAAACTTTTTGGAAAATTCTAAAAACAAGCAAAAAAATTAAATAAATAAAAAGCTTTCTAAGTGGTTAATAAATGGAACAGAACTCTGTAACAAATACACACAAAATTTTCAAGAGGTCGGAAAAGTCCCAAAAATATCCAAAAAATTTTGAAAAGCAAAATGAAATCGTGGTACAAAAGTCAATTACACTATTAAATTAAAACGAGGAAGTTAACGAAAATATTTTGAAAACTCCTGGAAGATCCTCACAAAATAAAATCGCTAACATTTCCGAAAAAAAATTCCAAAAGTTGTTAAAGATTTCGAAAAGTTTCGAGAAGAAACGAAAAAATCCCTACAAAACTTGCAAAATATACCGGAAAAAATCTGACACATCTTGAATATTTGCGTAGAACCCAAAAAAACTACGGAAAAAGTTCTGAAAACTGCCGAAAATACTAAAAATATTTGAAAAGTCCTTAATGGTCTAACAAACTGCCGTAGGTTCTTGAAATGTAAAATACGCAAAATCACTAAAAATTTTGGATTCAAAATGGCAAAAAATATGGAAAAAATGTGTTTCTTAATTCAAAGGATTTTTTTCGATTAAGTTTCATAAATAATTTCCATTTGAGGTATTACTTGAAGTTCTCCGCAATCTTTGCCAGCAGGTCTGCATGAATTCCCCCCGACTTCCTGATCAATGGCATTCCTCAGTTCTTGCAGGATTCCAAGCCGACCTTTAAAAACCTCTGCCTTGAGATACCTCCATAAAAATGTGTTTCGCTATCAGAAATATTCTCCTATGGATTCAAGTCGAAGCGCACACGAAAAGACCTCTGCATTGAAGTCACAGACTCGTCCTTTCCTTGAAAAAAAACCTCCACTACAAAGCCTCCTCACTCTGCCGGCCACAGCATGTTGACTACAGAAAGCCTTATCGTTCACCCACCCATCGAACCGACTGCCTCCTCAAGTAAATTAAAAAAAAAACTGATCCTCGATGTGAGGAACACCATGGCGTATGAGCAACAAAGGAACGACAATAAATTTATTTTGTGCAAAAAATTACAAATATCTAAAGTTTTTATTTACACAGTGCAACAAATTTCAAAAATTTCGAGGTGATGGGAATCGACTTTTTCCCCGTTTTGTGGAACCCTTCATATTTCGATCCCTCCCCCTAAATGAATGCGATTGTTCTCACTGGGATAAATTTTTGAGTGTTGCACTGTGTTACCCATATAGAAAATGTAAACTTTCTCTTTCTTCAAGAGTCAACCAAACACACACACACATACATATAACGTATTTCCTGGAAATTAAGTCTGCAAAATTGGCTAATTGCATACATATATATATAAAAACTTATACAAGTACTTATGTATGTATATCCTGACGCTTCACAANCCCACCAAACACACACATACATATGTATGTATAACGTATTTCCTGGAAATTAAGTCTGCAAAATTGGCTAATTGCATACATATATGTATAAAAACTTATACAAGTACTTATGTATGTATATCCTGACGCTTCACAAACTCGATAATAAAGTTGCTGTGTTAATGTTATTGTGTAATTAAATTTAACGTCGGTCAATTTTGGCTTGCAATAGCCCAAGGGTGCAATATACACACATGCATACATACATATATCACCAGAATCTTACGGACGGCCATGCATACAAACGCACAGAAAAGCCACTTCGGTCATAGAGTAACGATAAATTAATAATTAAAAATTTTATAATGCTTTAGAAGCTGCCGAACAGAAGCTGCCTGCCTGCATATCTTGCAGAATTGTACATATGCTTTTGACTGAATGTGTGTGTGTGTGTGTGTGTGCGTAGGAGAAATGTGAAGTACTCGTACATACATACACACCAAAGGAAGTGGAAATTGTAGTTGAAAATTTTATAGAAAATTATGCCGGAAAAGCAACACACCAAAGCTGGCCTGCTCGCAGTGCTCTACTTACAGTGGCGGTCGAAAATGAATGAATGGTATTTCGTTTTTAATATTTAAAATATTTTTCAAGCTCAAATTTTTTTTTGATATTTTTGTATAAAAACATGGTTCATGCTTTAACAAAAACTTTATAAATCACACTTTCAAACTTTATACAGAACTTAAAAAAATTCCACAAATTTTTTTTGTAAATTTCGAACTTTTCAACCAGAATTTTTAGAAATTTTTTGGGTATGCAGCTAGCAAGCCTATAAAATTCTAGTAAAACTAGTGCAAGCTTTGAGTGGCTAAAAAATCTAATTGATTTTTAATATTTTTTTTCGACAATTCTTATTGAGCCTTTTTTAATGAACAACTATTGTGGAACAGCAACAACTATTTGAAAAAATGGTAGAAGTGATAGCTATTTCGGAAATCACCATATTTTCCTTCCCGCGGGAAGAAGTCTGAGAAGAAAAGTGGTGATTTCCGAAATAATTATCACTTCTACCATTTTTTCAAGTTGTTGTTGCTTTTCCACAATAGTTTAGGAAAAAAGTGCAAAACGCTGTCAACAAAAAAAAACTATTAAAAATCAATGCGATTTTTTAGCCGCTCAAAACTTGAACTTGTATTTTATAAGCTTATTAGCTGCATACCCGAAAAATTTCTAAAAATTCTGGTTGAAAAGCTCGAAATTTATATAAAAATTTTTAGAATTTTACTAAGCTGATTATATAGTTTTTTTTTACTGATTTATATAGTTTTTGTGAAAGCACCATATTTTTATAAAAAATATCATATATCATAATATACCGATCATGCATTGACCGCTACTGTATATGTATCAACTCTTCGCTACCGCTTTATGCCATTATTAAGGCCAATAGTGCTGCAAGAGACCAAATAAAGACGAAGAAGTAAAGGGTAGCAGCAGCAAAGGAAGAATAATGCAAATAGGAAGCTGGCAGAGTGATTGCAGCAACAGCTAAATACATATACATACACACATACGTCGAAGAAGGCTAAATAAGAGCCAACCAATAAGTGAATAAAGTAAATGAAGTGTATAACACTTTCCGTATTGATAGACATTTTCCTTTTCGCTTTTAATGGAAATTGCAGTGTAACTGCAACTAAATGATCATGATGAGAAGCGTTGTTGGTTGAGTGATGAAAAGTGAGTGAAAAAAAATGATTGAAAAAATGAATGAATGTGGCTACAATGTTGTTTTCCTTTTTGTATAACTTTTTTTTGTTTTTTTCTTTTTTTCACAGTACAGTGCGGCTGCAGCGCCAATGCAAAATGGAAATTCCATTTTCATCATTGCGTTCACCAAGGCAGCTTCTCAACTTTAAGACTTTTTTCTTCTTCTTCTTCTCTTGCTCACTTGTTTACTTCCTTTGGTACTCTTCTTTTCCTTCGCCGCACATGCATCACAAATTTACTATCATTTATATAAGTAGAAAATCTATAATAATCCTACACTGCACAGCATGCAATGCAACCACTGCTGGCGGATTTTTTTTTTTTTTTGTGTTTTTGATTTTTTTTTCCTACTGCTTTTGCTTCAGCTTGGCTATTCAAGCCTGAAAAGCGTAATTTGCAATTGAATGAAACATATTTTTTTTTTAAGTTTCCTTATTTTTATTTTTTTAATTTGATTGCACAAATGGGACCATGAAATCACTTCACTCCGCTTGAGGAATAAATCTTTAGTAAAATTAGTTTTTTAAGTTGCTTTCAAACAATTCGACTTGGTGTATTGCTTTTGTTGAATAATCTTTTAATAACAGTTTAGCTGATGCAACTTTAATAGAGTCTCAGAATTGAAAAATTGATTTCGTTTTTTTGCTAATCATCAGCTTTAAAATAAAGTGGGTTTTTTAAAAGGTTTTAGTAAAATGTACACAGTGACTCTGTGGCATCGCTGAAAAGAGTGATATTTTTTGACTATAACCACTTTTACTTGGCTGAATCGACTGATTTACTAATTTTCAAGATCTAAACAGATTACATAAAAAAAAAACTCCTCAGAGCAAAATGGGCGAAAGGATCGCAGGCTGCATGAGAAGTGTGAACTGATTTTAGAAAAATATGTTTGTGGATTACATATATTTTTCTTACTTCCATTAACCAAAATTTACATGTATTTTCATGTATATTAGGGTGCATTGAAAAAAAACTGGTACAATTTTTCCACGGGAATTACGAGGCATTTAGCTGCAGTACTGAGAAGTGGTATTTTATCAAAGCCAGGTTACTGAATTTGAGTTGGAACTATTAAAAACCCTCTGTGACACCAGCCAGAAGGTTACACGTTCACGAGGCGTAGCCCTGCAACCATTTTAAGGCAAATTCGGAGGGATTGATATCTTTCGTATGTCTAGCTGGCCGACGAGATTTTATAATTTTATAGTTGTAAACGGCCTAAATATTTTAACCGCTATAACAAAATGGACACAGAAATAAAATATAACATCTTCACATTATTTTTCATATTTGGGTAATCCACTTGCAAACAGCGTTATGTGAGTTTATATAAAAATTTCAGAATTTTTTATGTGAAAAAAAAAATGCGTAGGACAGTCAGCAAAAAATATCTCAAAAATCAACGCGAGATTTTAGACATTTGAAATTTGCATATTATGAAACTAAAATTTAATGGGCTATAAAACTGCATAGCTAGTTTTTTATAAATTCGTTTTCGAAAATTCGCGATTTTGCTGGAACTTTGCAGATTTTTCTTAATTTTTGTACACAGTATCATTCTTGGATTTAAATGAGATTTGCTAAAACATAGGCAACATTTTAAGACAAAATTAACAAAAAAAATTTAGCGTGTAAAACATTGCGAATATTAACAAAAAAGAGTCGTACGCTCAATTTTGGGAGTAACAATATGTACGCGCATATTTTTAAACAAACCTCGTGTGCAGAGAACTTATTTAGTTTACGAAAGTCGAAAAATGAAAATTGGCTTAACAAAAATATTCAAAATTTTTATCACTCATTTTATTTCAAACTTTTTTTTCTTTTGCTTTGAAAAAGTATAAAAATTAAATATAGCAAAAACAAAAAACAAAGCTAACTAAAAGTAGAATAATCAACATTGAAGAGCGTCAAAATTAAAATAAGGGAGCATGAGCTGCGGTGTGAGGCAACCTTATGTATAAGTATAATTAAAAATAGTACCTANGGCTAACTAAAAGTATAATAATCAACATTGAACTGCGTCGAAATGAAAATAAGCGAGCATGAACTGCGGTGTGAGGCAACCTTATGTATAAGTATAATTAAAAATAGTACCTAACGAAAAATACAACAACATTTATAGCTTTGAGTGCACAATTCTGCTGCTCATTTATTACAATTCTGGTTACACCAAAAATACATATATGCTCATCATTAGTAAGAGAAACGGATGTAACATTTTCATTTGCATCTCTTGCCTTGAAGATCAAGTAATTACATGTAATTACATGCACATACCTGTCTGACCCATTAGTGCTTTTTTATTTCATTTATAACCAACTTCACAAAAAGGAGAAGCTTATCAATTCGTCGGAATATTTTTTTTGTTTTTTTTTGTATGTATGTTACCGCATACCTTTGGACCACGTTACTTGTCTCTTAACAACTCTGAAGGCAACGATCCAAGCGGCGGCGCAGACACAGCGCTATCATATATCAACCAGAAGTGTGAAATACCTTTCATGCGCTCACATATATGTACATAAATATTTTTGCGCTTGCTTGCCTCATTTTATGTTCTTGCTTGTCATAATATTGTCATTAAAAAATTATAAAAAAGATAAAACCAGAAGAGTCCATAATAAGCAACAGAAAGAAGAAGGCTATAGATCGCCTNGGTAAGAGAAACGGGTGTAACATTTGCCTTTGCATCTCCTGCCTTGAAGATCAAGTAATTACATGTAATTACATGCACATACCTGTCTGACCCATTAGTGCTTTCTTATTTCATTTATAACCGACTTCACAAAAAGGAGTAGGTTATCAATTCGTCGGTATTTTTTTTTTTGTTTTTTTTTTTTGTATGTATGTTACCGCATACCTTTGGACCACGTTACTTGTCTCTTAACAACTCTGAAGGCAACGACACAGGCGGCGGCGCAGACACAACGCTATCATATATCAACCAGAAGTGTGAAATACCTTTCATGCGCTCACATATATGTACATAAATATTTTTGCGCTTGCTTGCCTCATTTTATGTTCTTGCTTGTCATAATATTGTCATTAAAAAATTATAAAAAAGATAAAACCAGAAGAGTCCATAATAAGCAACAGAAAGAAGAAGGCTATAGATCGCCTTGCTTATAAATCCCAAATTACGAATTAAAACAGTCAACAAGCTGCTGAAAAAATGAACAAAAAAAAACGCCAAACAACGAAACACAATTTGACCTTACATGCCAAGGTGGCTAGAAAAAAGTTAACAAAAATGTGCTTAAACGACAACGGTAAAAGAAGTGTTAGAAAAAATGTAAACAAGGTAAAACAAAATGAAAACATTACAGCAAAAAAGAGAAGCCCGTTGGCCCTTTTGCTGGCTAGAAAGGCAGAGCCACTGGGATAGTGACGACATAATTTTAAAAGTTTACAAAGAAATCCACTCAAAGCAGCAAAAGTGGCAGTGTTTGGGTGCGTAATTCTTGTAAACCCTTTTTTGTTAATGTTTTGTATTTTTTTTTTTTTGTGCAGCGTGGCACATTTGTTGTTAGCTGTTTGTTGAAATTTACAATTTTTGTTTTGTTTTACTCCCGTCTTACCTCGAACCTTTGCTGTATGCATCAGCAAGCTGCAATAAAAACTATTCGCACTAAATACACGCACGCACTATAACAGAAATTCGAACAAGAATACTTAGATGGCTCAAAACAAAAAAAAAAAAGAAGAAGAAACTAAGTGGATGTAAAACAGTTATTTGTTTATATGAGCACCCTGTTTGCGCACATTTGTCGACTCAAAACAGCGTGAATATAAATGAAAGTGTGCTCTTTCGCAATGTTGCATCTTCATTAAAAATTTAAAAAGCGTAAATACCTACAACGCTGCCACAACCGGTGCCCACACACACACACACACACACACTAGTTAGCGATCTACTAGCGCTGCAAAAATGTAATGAATGCAGCTTCTCATAGCGCTTAAGCTGAATTGGCAGCGTTGTTGCCATTCATAACACTGCCGCTACCGCCACCCACATCGCCACCAACACATACACGCATCTGTGCAAACAAAACTTGTCGACTTGTCTAACCTCGCTCGGTTACCTGAACTGCTGAGAGTCACTGGTTAACAAACATGCATATATGTATGTATGTACATAACAGCTCGCGCTAACTTATGCGCTGTTTGAGGCTGCAAACTGCAAACAGAAGAGGCCTATTTCATTTTTCGTTTTGTTGGTGTTGTTGTTGGGAAGCAAGGCAGCTCAAAGCTAGTTGAATCTGACTGAAAGGAAGTAAGGTCGTGAATGGTTGTAGCGGTGGCAAAGGAGGTTGGCTAAAGCGAAGGTAAAGCAATTCAACAATCATCGAGCAAACAGCAAGCCAGTCGGTCAGACGGGTGGACGGGTAGATAGGCAGTCAAACCAACGAAGAACCAACCGCTCAGAGTTACAGCCAACCAACAAGTCAGCCACCCAACCAGGCCAGCCGCGAATTTTGTGAATTGGCATAGTCTACTTTCCCCGCAAGCAGTTCGCTAGCCTTAGAGCTATGCACGACAGGAAACCATAGCAGCTGGTCCAACAAACATACATACATATGTACGTACTAAATACATACTGATAGCAATAGCTGCAGTAATAGTCACGGCGGCAGTATTATCGTAACCGCCAGCATGTAAATATGTATGTACATATGTATGTATTTATGTATAGATGCATTTTAGTATGTTTGTGAATGCTTTAGTAGCGACTCTAATCGCTATGAGTCACTATTGCGCTATCCATGCGCTGTAAATAAACAAATTTACCTAAATTCGTGCATAATGGCGACTTAAAAAATATTTGCTTTTATTAGGGAGTCACTGATTCTTGCGAAAAAAATTAAGTCTTTAATGATATCAGGCATATGAAATCTTAAAAAATGCAAATAAATATTTCAATTAAGATTCGTATATTTTGGAAGTTTCTATTTGTAAATTAATGTAATGTTAGCACATTATCTACAATAAGATAGATAAAATATCATCAAATATATCGATACATATGTACTTCTACAAATATTGTACCAACATAACGATATCCATATCGATGAAAATATATAAAAAAACTACGATAACCGATTAATTTCGCATACAATATAGATATTTCAACAAATTTTTCGATTAATCTATCGACAGTTATACAAATAAAGTCTTTGAAAACACTATACATACACAATAAATTCATTGACATTAAGTTGTAATTTTATACGTTTCTTAGTAATTAAGTATTTACTTTTTTTTTGTGTTTTCTTTAATAAACTTTAATATTAAGAGGCTCTCCTATATATCGAATATTTCTATAACTCGAATCGGTTCTGCAATCATTACCTCGAATTATCCAGTTTTGACTGCACTTGCAAGTGAATCTGAGAGACAAATTTTCTTTGATGATATAAGTATATCTATATATCTATATATAAAGTTTTGACTTCGACGCTGACCTCACTCTCTCATGAACAAATCCTCTTCAACAAAGCTTAAATAAGTGCAGTAAAATACAAGTTAAGATCGTGTGTACTGGAAGTAAACTCGTGTGAACTTTTGAAAAGCCTACCAAAAACTTGTATGCAATATTGGGACCTTATACCTGGAACTGTCGCTATACATATATTATAAGATCACTGGAAAGTATTGGCATTTATTCAAAAGCATCTATTTACTGCATCTATGGTCAATTTTTTGTTTTCGTAATATTACGCGAGAGTATGTCGGCTTATGTTTTTTTTTTTTTTGAGTATGTTGACACGCGGAAATCAAGCTGCCCAACTCTGAACTGAAAAACTGCGAGCAGACAAGTATATACATAGGTACATATGTAAGCTTCACAAATTTTTCTGTTTTCTACCGAAGCTCATTTTTTTGGGCTTTCTACCCATTTCTGAATTTAAGGATGTGTCACTAAATTAAAGCTGCTACTTTTAAAATTTTTGTTTTATTTTATAGTAAAAATTCAAACGGTAATGAATGTGGAAAGGGTAACCGGCAGGCTAAATCCGGAAATTGCAAAGCACTCTTCCTAGCCACTACAGGGTACAGCAGCACTTGTCAAGCCTACAAATAATTTGCACTGACCTGTACAGGTTGTGCCACTAGAAACAGGGAACAGCAGAGCACATTCGGTGCAACAGTGACGCCTTCTCCAGTGCTGCCGTTTTCTATATTTTTTTTGTAGTAGTAAAAAACGTAAATTTTTGGGAATATTTTGCTGTTTTGGGAAGTAGACCCCAAATGTTTTAAAAATCTTTCAAACTTAAGTTAAGGCCACTTAAAGCTTTAAAATAAGGTAAGTGTCGTATAGAGTGAGATGGAAATTATTGAGAAAGATAACTAGACGTGGATCTCAATGTCCAAGCAGTCCTCAAGGACAGGGACAATATGATGCAAAAAAGTGAGAGGCCTTGGACCAAACCTAACCTTCAAACTAGGTACTTCTAAACTAGACTATGCAGGCCTCATCTAAATTGTAATGTTAGTAAATGTAACGAACTTGTTTTACTTTAAATACTCGTAAGTGACAGGTCACACGGGAATACCTGCTGATTTAGTTGCAAAAGCCAAAGGTCGCGGATTTCCTAGCCCAAACCAGTTGTAGCACTCAGTAATGACAGGGAGGCTTCGAGGGGGGAAGCAGTCATTAAGCAAGTGGTATACCTAAGTGGTGACTACTTGAGGCACGAAACACTGGATGCGGTTGGAATACTTAACACCCTTATTTGCCCTTCCTGTCTTGAAGAAGAAGAAGATGAAACTGCTACCCCTTTTAGTGTTTCGGTCCCGCCTGCGCAAGTATAGCCTATGAGTAAAACTCCACAACAAACTTTAGTGTGTAGCGTAGTGTGTTCGGACCGACAAACGAGCTTTTCTTCCAAGAGTAATATGTGAGCCCCGATTACACGAGACTCATTACTAACCTAAACCAATATAAATTCATCACTGCAGTCAAAAGTTTAAAATAATGCTGGTATATGGCTTAAGAAACTTGTATCAAAACGACAAATTTTTTTCCGTCGAGTACTACGCCAAGTGCGCCCAATCACTTGCACATTATCGATTGTTATTGGTGTCTTATTTAATTGATCAAACGCGGGAATACATGGCGTATGAGTAACAAAAATTTCTGTGTTTATATGGCATATAAAAAATTAATTATTTAATTTAACAATCGCTGCAATTATTAATTTATTTTTTTTCTACAAAACGAATGTTCTTCCATCTTGATAGGATGGAAGGCATCTCAAAGATAGAACAAAAATTACTACTGAAATTCGCACAAGGCTTTGACATCCTTTGTGATGTCTACTCTCAACGTCTAAAATCGAACTCTAACTCACAACGTGGGGACTTATGCTCTATGTGCAGCTTACCGCCGGCCAGATTAACTTTACCTAACCTTATGAAAATCTCTTGAATTAAGGCTTTCCTAACTGTTGATACCATTTTGAGTAGACAAAGTTTTACGAACTCAACTTTTCCGTGAAAAACTTCCTCTGCAAGTTGTATTTCAAACCGAAAAACTTTGTTAAAGAAGAAACAACTTGTCGTTGTATTAAAAGTAAGACACCCTAATGTACTATGTATTTATATATTGACGTGCGTATCAACGTATAAAGGTTTGCAAAAATGTTTAACGAGTTTGTCAAAAATAACTGCAGTGAATGCGCTCACGAGATATGCCCGCATTTGCACGACTATTTCGGCCCCGCCACATACCTCACCCAACTAACGTCCTCCATCAACATCCTCATCATTTTCCGCCGCCGGTTGGCTAAGCTCTTTAGATGTCTGGTTGGTTGACTCGCATTTGCCTGAAATGTGAATGTTTTGATATAGTGTATGTAGACGTTGACGTGGATGGACGAGTCGCATAGAATCGCGTAATTGTATCTCACAAATTGCACTCATTAAACAGACACAAGCACGCATACAGACAGATAGACACAGCTAGAGATTGAGCTGAGTGGTTGATATTAATACAAACTAACAGCACTTGAAAGCCATAGTGAAGACCTACATAAATAGCAAAGTTATGGCAAAAAGCATAGCACTGCATTGCATTGCGCAGAACGAAAAACGCTACGCTGTGACAGATTGGCATTCACTTGAACGCCTGGATATTTGCTATTTGGCTTAATAACTGCAGGAATTAAACAACAAAAAAACAACAACAGTTGCATCGCATGTCTGCTGCGCCACTCGACGTTTAATAGACATAATGGCTGGAGAGGACTCACTCAAGTTTTTTTTTTTCCTTTTCTCAATTTCCACTTTTTTTATGTAAAAATGGGGCGAAATGCTTTTATTTACGAGTGTTTCTGCAGCGTTCCTATACTCCAGGCAACCACGTACATACATACATATGCATATACGTTAGGCTCATTTTTCCTTTTGCCACCGCTTCAAAATTACTCTGCCCATTAGCACCCAGCTGGGTTGCTACATCAGCAGCGTTCTAATAAATAAACAGTGTGTGCCATATATACGAGTATGTACATTTGTATGAACTAAATTGCAATTGCGCCAATACATATTGATTCAAATGGCATAAACGTACATAGTAATCTCAAAAATCTTTCACTTTGGTAGTTCAAATGACTTTCATAATAACCAATACATATGTATCTATGTACATATGCACAATAACTTCAAACGACTTTCATATCAGCAGCGCAGTTATTTACAAGAAAATCAAAGCCGTCACTCGTATCAGCAACAGCAAAACACTTATAACAGTGGCGCAACATTGAGATACTCAACAAATACTTATGCAATAGCACTCATAAGCAGTGTTGCCAATTTTGCTACTTTCGTACCAGAACTGGTACTCTTAAAATGATTTAGTACGTTGGTACGTTGATTTTGATATAATTAAAATTAAAATTATTCCATAAAAGCGGCAGCTCTTGAAACAGTATTTATTTATTTCCATATATACATTTTTTTATTTTTATATAATATATATTCTTGTTCGCCAACTGAAATTCCAATAATTTAAACGATCTTCAATACAATTAAATCGCGAAAGTTATCGATTTGTGGTTTATTTGCAGATTCATTATTAAAAATCAAAGGGCGAATTAATTC